>NC_069500.1:1206689865-1206874865 GCF_027579735.1 Bombina bombina | reverse complement strand
AGATATCCCCCTAAAATAGCTATAACTAAAAACAAACTAAAAACTACTTCCAAAACTATTCAGCTTTGATATTAATGAGTTTTTTGGGTTCATTGAGAACATGGTTGTTGTTCAATAATAAAATTAATCCTCAAAAATACAACTTGCCTAATAATTCTGCACTCCCTGTATACACACATATACATACATACATACATACATACATACATACACACACACATATACACACACACATATACACACACATATACATACACATACACACACACACACACACACATACATATACACACACATATACATACACACACACATTACATGTGAAAGTTTACCAAGTTTTAAATAAATGTTTGTTTATGAATGATTTAAAATCGAATTTTATTTCAAAATGACCTGCAGAAAAATTTTCACTACAAAAGATCTTATCGCAGAAAGTGAAACAAATTTCTGCTTCTGGGTTGTTTAGTCAGGATCAGACTAATCTACTACAGAATAGTTATTCTCTGTGAAAGGCACATGTTGAGCAAAAACAGGCTGCTCCTATGGTGGTAACTAGCCATAGAACAAGCTATTATGCTATTGTTTATTCCCAGGTGGAGCGCTTCTCTCTTTTTGTTTATTGAATTATTAAAAGCCCACCCCCATGATACTTACCCTTGCTAAACTATTAAACCCTGGCTCCTGTTGAAATACTGGAGACTAACTGATCCCCTTAGCACAATGCAAATGCAATACCTACTCCTATATGTCCATCACCTACCTGTCCTCTTAGCAGGTAACACTTCCATATGGTTATTCCCTTCAGATCCTTGACACCAAGATCCCTAAATACCCCCTAAAAATTGATCACAAGAATAGATAGGTTTAGTTTTATCAGTGAGCTTAACCAATCAGGACAACATAACTTTTTTTGGGGGAGGGGGGCTAAGTGATGGGGCAGTTTATATATTTTGAGGGCTTGCTGTGAGGTACCAACAAGACAACACATGTCAGTAATATTGTGTACCTACTGAATAATATTGTTTATGTTGTCATTGCTACAGAGTAAGAATTTTTTAAATAAAAAAATATTGTTCACGTTTTTTTTTTTTTTTTTTTAAATATATTATCAGCTCAGTGTCTGCAAAAGGATGAATAGCTTGTTCTGTAGTCAATTTGCTTATTCTATCTTTAGTCCTGCAGCATCTGGTGCTGAGATTTTTATGGCTTGACTGTCTTTTTGTTAAGCCAACTATCCTATTTTTATTTGTGCTTTTTGAATATTCTGGCATGATTTACATGTTGAGTGATAATGATTGTGCCTAGAGCTTGGCCTCTCCTATTCAGTATTTCTCAATTTGGTATTACAAGTTATGCTCATGCCTACATTAATGCATTCCATAATAGAAAGTGCTGCATAAGGTAAGTGAAGTTACACAGCACACACACAGCCCAGAGGCTATTTGTAAGTATTCTGACACAGGTACAGCATAGCCAGGGAACTTAACCTGCTTCCCTTATGACATATTTTCTTTCTCCCTATCAGGTCCCTAACTGTCCAGTCATTATTAGGGACATTGTCAGGGAAGCCTTTGACCCTTTGCATTGCTTTGGCAACTCTGGGGATACTTTTGGGGGCACTTTTAGTTATTAGGTGTATGGCCCTTTAAGAAAACGCTGTCTGCTTTGTGCAGTGTGCGGTTCTGTAGAGGAGGTTCTGGTTAGGCTGGGGACCATGTTTTATTAATTTATAAGGGTTTTTTAAGTTTGGTGCACAACTATTTCATAAAAAGGAACCAAAAGTGCTTTTATCTTATTACTTCAACACTGGCTTTACTCCCGGCAGTTGCTACGCCCCCTCAGTGTTCCCAGGCTTTTTCTCTTCAATCCGGAGTCTCTGCAGATAGATTTCAGCTTCCAGGCTCTCTTACAGAGCTCTTACTCTGAGGATTCAAACATTTCTAGCTCTGATGGGGAAGTGTTATCAGATGAACATGAACCTATACCTGATCGTGAATATGACAATGCCTTAAGATTTAAAGCGAAGCATATTCGCAGCTTATTGCAGGAGGTTTTAAAGACTCTGAGAAAAAATCCTGCTGAAAAAAAAAAACTTTTAATCAGTTAAGTATTGTTTTCAAAGCTCCACCAAAATTTCTACAGGTGTCTCAGATCCCTAATTTAGTCTCTTTACAATATTGCCAAGGAATGGAAAAATACAGGTGTGCCTTTTGCTCCTTCCATCATGATTCCCAAGGTTGATGGAGCTATTTCCACTCTTGCTGAATGCTACAACTATTCCTATGAAGGATAGCACCTTGTTTAGAGATATCAAATGGACTGAAAATTGGAGTCTTTGTTAAAGAAACTTTAATGTTGGGTTACAGTCCTAATGACACCTCTATAAACCCTGCTTTGCCTTTCCTACTTTTCTTTTCCTATTCTCTACTCAGCTTTTTGATGAAAATAAGAGAGAGGTGGGAGGGTTTTACATCTCTTGTATGGGTCCTTGACCTCCTCCTAGTGGCAGGAAATTTATACCATAAGTTATGGAGGACTGTGGACCATTTTTATTCATATTAAATATATAATAATGTATTTTACTGTGTATTTACTGTAAATATTGTGTATACCGATGTTCTTCACATAGTATAAAATGTTCTTTGTATTTTTAAATATATATATATATATATATATATATATATATATATATATATATATATATATATATATATATATTTATTAGAGGTGCAACAACTAATCGATATAATCCATAATAATCGATTATGAAAATTGTTGTCAAAGAATCTCATAATCGATTAGTTGGTTTGCAATTAGTTGGTTTGCACACAGTACCAGCTTTTTCACTCCAATGAGCTCCGGCACATGGTATTGTGTTTTATGGTCATTTCCTTAGCCTAACTTTTAATGGACAGCATAATTTTCTTTTTAAGTTTACAACGACTCCTGGCTTATGTGCAACCCAGAAATAATAGCAGTCATCATTTTGATTGTTTATAATACATCAGATGATTTAAGACTATGCTTTGCATGATATAGTGCACAGCTTGTTATTTACACCTAGCCCTAGATTGATGGGCATTGTTATTTGAATTGATGTGCAGTATTATCTGTTTGTACAATTATTAGCATGATCGCTTGCTATTGCTGATTATATGTACTGTATAGATAAATATGTAAGGCTTTGTCCTGTTATAAATATATATAGTCCTTAGTGCTTTTCACTTATTTTTTTAATATATATTTTTAATTAAAGGGACAGTCAACACCAGAATTTTGTTGTTTAAAAAGATAAATAATCCCTTTATTACCCATTCCCCAGTTCTGCATAACCATCACTGTTATATATATATATATATATATATATATTTGTTTGTTTTCAACAAAAAAAATCTTATTTGAACATATAATCGTCAAATACATTGCAAAACAGAGTAACCACGCTTTAAATGCAAAACAAGATATCAACATTGTGTAGAAGGTTACATGGTTTCACCTTGCTGAAGTAAACGGCGTACAATCATCAATAGTATGTCACATTATCATTATAATCTCAAGACAGATCATGAATAAACATTTGTATCGTGAATAATGGTGTGGTTAGTCATGGTCTAAACAATCTAGACCTGTTGAACACTCAAGTGTGTTATTGTTAGATAATCTATGTATACCGGAGAACCCATAATCATATGTCTGTCCTATCCTCCTAGGAAAGGATATGGAAAAGGGGCAATGGGGGGCGAAGAAAGTGGAGTGAGGAAAGGGGATGTTAGGGATGCCTACACTGGAGAATGGTCTCTGTAACGTGTTATAGGCTATTCTATGCGCTTTATTTCGCCATATATAGTTAGAAAATAGTTTATGTATTTGGTATAAAATGGAGTATGGAACATAAAGCAGGATGCAGCGAAACAGGTATAACACCTTTGGGATCAATGACATTTTGATTGAGGCTACCCTACCAAGCCAGGACAGTTCCCTAAAGTCCCATTTCTATAATAAGTGTTTGAGGTTTGTTATCAAGGAGTCGTAATTTTCACGAATCATGTGGTCTGGTTCCGCACTAATGAGGATACCTAAATGCTTAAGATGTCATACTGACTAGGTGAATGGGAAGAGGAATTGGAGTTTTTACAAGGTGGTTTGTTCAATCTGGATAGGATACCCTTCAGTCTTTTTATAATTATATATTATCATTGTCTGCAAATAGCACTATTTTTTCCAAGGGAGTTAAAAGAGGGACCCCTGTGATTAGATCAGATTGTCTGATTCCTTGTGCAAACGGCTCCATCACTAGCGCAAAATGAGCGGTGAGAGTGGGCATCCCGGCATAGTCCCATTGTGGATTGGAAACTCTGGGGAACAGAAACCCATTCCCCTCACCCCTGCATATGGAGACAAAGTTATATTAATATACTTTTTACCTTTGTAATTAACTTGTATCTTAGCATTTTCTGACAGCCCGTTGATCATGTGACATTTTATTTATTATCTGTTGACTTTTATTTTAGCCAATTAGTGTAGTGTCTGCCACAAGCCACGGGCGTGATCACATTGTTATCTATATGGCTAAAATGAACTAGCTCTCCCCTGTTGTGAAAAGCAAATAAAAAAGCATGTGATAAGAGGCGGCCTTCAAGTGCTTAGAAGTGATCATATGAGCCTTCCTAGGTTTAGCTTTCAACTAAGAATACCAAGAATACAAAGCAAAATTGCTGATAAAAGTAAATTGGAAAGTTGTTTAAAATTACATGCCCTATTTGAAACATGAAAGTTTTTTTTTGGACTTGACTGTCCCTTTAATTAATGTACAAAATTCAACCTCTAATTATATATGAAATTAAGAGCGGACTAGATATTTTTCCCCTAACCTTGTAGCTGATTGTTTACCATTGCATATATATATATTCAAGATATTTTTATGTTAGAATGAAGTCCAGGCTTACTTTGTTAAGAGGCCACTTGCATTTGTGGAGCTAACAAAGATAAATAATCCCATCTTGGTGAAATTGGCAAAACCCTACTTATGCATCTCAAGCACCTCAACACCAACGTCTATTCTCTGCTGCAGGCAAAATATCTTCGATTTTATTTTAAATATAGGGAAAATAAATTCGATTTTTTTTCTTCTGATTAGTCGATTAATAAAAAAAATAATCGACCGATTTAATTGATTAGGAAAATAATCGTTTGTTGCAACACTAACATATATATTAAATTTGTGTTCTCTCCGGGACCCTTTTAATAGGTGCACCACCCAGCTGATTTTACTAACCACCTGGCTTACATGTTAGCCAATATAATGCTAAATTTAGTTACTATTAAAAATAAAATAAAAATATTGCGTAAATTATCATTAAATAAATATATGTTAAATTATGCAGTTCATTTGTGCTTTGGATATGGATATTAGAAAGTATTACATTGCCCCCACATATAATGTAGCTCGCTACATTAAAGTCTATTGGGAGAAGAAGCTAGCGCTGTCACAATATCTAAAGTCCTGAAGTTAGCACGTTGGGCTTTGCTTCTGCACAACAATTTACTTTCAACTTGTAATACGCGCACTTACTGACATGCGTTACAAGTTTACTTCCAGTGATTTTTGGGTGCAGGCAAAAGTGCTAAATAGCCCGCCACTTGTAATCTGGCTTTGTGTTAGCTACTTTTCTTTCCATTCTATTTATTTTTATAACAAAGGAAGATCAGTTACATTTAGTACTGACCTTAAATGGACATTAAACCCAAACTTTTTCATTTGTGATTCAGACAGAACATACACTTTTTTTTAAAGTTTCCTATTTACTTCTAATGCCAATTTTGTTTCTACTTATGGTATTCTTTGTTGAAGAAATACGAAAGTCGGTAATGAACACAAGTTTAATCCCCTAGTCCTGAGGCTTGTACTTCATACAGATATAAGGGATTTGATTGTATCAAATGAGTGTTATATAGTGGTTTCTCCTTTTTGGATTTAACAGGAGTTATAAAATGCATTTTTTTATTTTTTTAAAAAAAGCAAAACTTTATTTAGATTCAAACATACATATAGAAATCACAAACGGCAATGTGAAAGATATATTATAGGGGTTTGGCCAGACGGGCTTAATAAGTTCGTAAGAAACATATGATTAAAGCTCAGTCCAGAGTCTTTCAGAGTTGGTAGGTGGTATGTCCAAAGGGCCAGTTCTAGCCATTGCCAGATCTGTGTGTGAGTTTTGCCTTATTTTTTTTTATTTTTTTTCTTCAAGTTTTAAAACTGAACAATAAATGGTGAACAATCTGGTAATGGATTTTCTCTCTCAAAACAATAAAAGAAATAAATAATAATGATGATGGTAGTAAAAACAATAACAATAAGAACAAAAACAAATAAATAAAAGTTAGGGAAAAAGGGGTAGGGGAAAAAGAGGGGGGTAGGGGAAGGAGGGGGGGGAGGGAGTAGGGTCAGTAGTGTATGTGTGTGTTAGTCAGAGGGGGGGAAGGGTATTCTGGTGGGCATTCCAGGCTTATGTTTTAATTTTCGCTAGATCCATTCACTTGAGTGGATTACCTTCCCATGTCATAAGCATTAATTCGTGCACGTCAGGTTGGCCCACTCTAAGGTAGTGGAACCTTTCCAGTTGGAGGTGAGTTGAAACTATTGATTTCCACTCTGAGAGAGTGGGGATAGAATTGGTCTTCCATTTTTGAGGAATAAGTGTTTTAGCTCCATTCAGCATGACCGTGAGGAGAGCTTTGTCATGTGCATTGGAGAGTTTTGGTAAGTCATGGTAGAGTAGCGTCATAGGGGTTAAGTGAATCGTTATGTCTAGTTTTCGGCTGATCTCGTCAAAGATCTCTTTCCAGAAATCTCCTAGCTTGGGGCAATCCCACCAGATGTGCAACATCGAGCCTATTTGGCCACAGCCCCTCCAGCACCTGTCAGTTGAGTTGGGGTATATTCTTTTGATTCTTTGGGGGGTTAAGTACCATCTACTCAAGAATTTGTACTGTGTTTCTTGGGATCTGGCAGAAACCGAGCATTTTTTGGTAGCCTCAAATATTTTGGCCCAGTCTTCGGGATCTAGTTCGAACCCGAGTTCATTATGCCAGCTCCTTACATACGGAGGGAGGTTTCTAGTGTCACTTTTTTGCAGCATGTTATAGAGTATAGAAATAAGGTGTTTTGGTAGATTGCTTTGCGTACATAGGGTTTCAAATGGTGTAAGTGGTCGGAGGAGTGAAGGTCTATGTCTGTGTGTAGTGATGTAATGGTACAGTTGAGCACAACGAAACCAAGATGAAAAGGTGTCTGGGATCCAGTCTGCAAGCTCTTTTGGGGTTTTGAGGTTGTGTTGGTTCATGGCGTTAGATATTGCTAGTTTGCTGAGGGGGGGGGTTATCACCCATGCTCCCCACTGTGGTTTGGAAACCCATAGATGGGTTGTCATGGACCGACACCAAGGGTGAGGTAGGGGTGGTGATGGTACTCTGTGTAGCAGCAATACCGTCCCAAGTGGCAAGTGTCTCTTTCAGTAGTGGGTATTGTGATATTTGGGGTGGACGAAGTCTATGTGGAGACCTTTACAAGGAACCCATGTTGTGACATTTGAGTATGTCAGAGTCCAATTTTATCCATGCCTTGTGTGCCAAATTTTGGCACCATTCAGCGGCACGTTGTAATGTGATAGCTTGTCTGTAGAGGTGTAAGTTAGGTAGGCTCACCCCACCCATTGACCTTGACTTGTATATCGTGTTCCTATTGATTCATGGTTTAATATCCTGCCAAGTGTATTTTTCAATGGCTTGTTGTATATGCTGGATGTATGGGGTGGATGGGGGGATTGGGATAGTTTGCAGCAAGTATAGCACTCTAGGTAGCACATTCATTTTGATTATGTTAATACGACCTAGCCAGGAGATGTGTTTTTTTTTCCAGCTGGATAGATCCGTTGTGATTTTTTCTTTCAATTTTTTATAATTAACTTCTACTAGCTCCGTCGGTGAGGGAGTGATAGTGATGCCAAGGTAACGGATCTCGCTCCTTACAATTTTTATGGGGCAATGGCTCCTGATAGTGGAAAAAATCTCATGGGGCTCACTAATGTTAAGGAGTTCCGATTTGTTGAGATTTAGATGGAAGTTGGATACTAGACCAAATTGTTCAAATTCTTTTAAGACCTTGGGTAACGAATGGGCCGTGTCAGTTAGGATAATTAAGACATTGTCCGCATACATGGCCAATTTGTAGATTGTGGATTGAATTTGAAGGCCTTTAATTTTGGGGTTGTCTCTTATTCTACAAGCTAAGGGTTCCATCGTGATTGCAAATAGGATCGGTGATAACGGACAGCCCTGTCTGGTACCGTTAGTTATTTTGAATGGGTCCGATAGGACACCGTTAACGTGCACTCTGGCATTAGGCGACGAGTACAGGGACATTATCATATTTAGAAATTTTGGGCCAATATTCATTTTGGTTAGAGTAGCGAGCATGAAGGACCAGTTGACGCGGTCGAACGCCTTTTCGGCATCAGTAGAGAGAAGGGACATGGGAGTGTTGGTGTTACGTGCATGGGTAAGAAGTTGTATCACTTTAAGTGTGTTATCCCTCGCTTCTCTGTTCGGGATAAAGCCAACTTGATCGGTGGCAATGAGTTGGGGTAGAAATCTATTAAGTCTGTTCGCAAGCAATTTGGCTAGTAGCTTTATGTCCGAATTAAGTAGGGAAATTGGACGGAAGTTTTCGGGTTTATTAGGGGGTTTACCGGGTTTTGGGAGTACAATTACATGCGCTTCTAGCATGGACTCGGGAAGGGAAGCTATCTCGGCTGTATTGTTAAATATGGCCAGGAGGTGAGGGGCCAGGGTTTGGGCAAAGATTTTATAGTATTTAGATCCCAGTCCATCGGGGCCAGGGCTTTTCCCTGTGGGCAGTTCTTTAATGGTGTTTAAAATTTCTGTTAGGGTAAATGGTGTTTCCAAGGAGGATTTTTCCTCCTCTGAAAGGGATGGAGTTTCTGCTCTAGCTAGGTATTGTTGCGTGACTTGATCACTGGGAGTGCTGTTTGGGGATTCAGTGGGGTCTGATGTATTGGGGTGTAGGTTGTACAAAATACTGTAGTATTCACGGAAGGTTTTGGCACGGTTTTTGGCGTCATGTTGTGTTTTGTTCAGCTTGTCGGTGATCTCATGGATATGAGTGTTAAGTTTACGCTGAGCTATGGCGCGTGCTAGCGACTTCCCGGCTTTATTGTTCTGGTCATAGAACATTTGTTTCAGAAAGAGGGCTTTTCTTTATTGCTCCTCTTGTAAGTGGTTTAAGAGGTCTGTTTTGGTCTGTTTAAGTCTAGCCAAGAGGGATGTGTTAAGGGGGTCTCGCTTATGGGAGGTTTCGTGGTGTGAGAGTTGGGTTAGAAGAGCATTAAGTCTCTCCCTTTTCAGCCTCTGTTGTTTGGCCTTTAACTTAATGAGTTCCCCTCTTAGGACACATTTGTGTGCTTCCCATATGGTTGTGAGGGGCAGGTTGTCGGTTAGATTCAGATGGAAGTATTCCTGAAGCGTTTTATTAATTTCATTTTGCGTAGTTATGTTGTCTAATAGAGTGTCATCTAATCTCCACACAAAGGAGGAGACTGGCAGGTCTGGCCATTGGATTGTGCATGAGACGGGGGCATGATCTGACCAAGTTATTGGGTGGATTTTACTGTCTGATATGAGTGTTAGACCTAGGGTATCTGTAAAAACATAATCAATTCTTGAATATTTGTTGTGGGGGTGGGAAAAGAAGGTGTAGTCTTTTGATTTGGGATGGGTTATACGCCAAATGTCATGGATCTTTAGGTCTCTCAAGAGGGAGCCAATTGTTTTGAGGGTTTTAGAGGTGGTGCTGGAGGAGCCGTCTGAGGTGTCTAGTGTTGGGTTTAGGGCTACGTTGAAGTCCCCCCCCATGATGAGAATGCCTGTCTGTACTTCTAGAATCGTTTGTTTTAATTTTTTAAAGAAGGAAGCTTGAAGTGTGTTAGGGGAATAGAGGTTCACTATTGTCACCAGATTATTGTATAACAGGCCCGTGACAATGATATAGCGGCCTTCTGAATCTTTTATTGTCTGAGTGTGTTGAAACGAGATCCTGGAGTGGAGTAAAATACCCACACCGTTGTGTTTATTTGAATTTGATGCAAAGAATGCCTGTGTGTAGTGTTTCTGAAACCACTTGGGTTCATGGCCCCTCTTAAAATGGGTCTCCTGGAGGAGTATGATGTCACCTTTCAGTTTTTGGAGGTCTCTTAAGACTATGGATCTTTTTCCTGGGTTATTTAACCCTTTCACGTTTATAGTGAATAATTCGATCCCTCGTGGGACGTTCTTGTTTATGTGTGAATGCATTTTTTGTTATGCCAGGGGGGTGGTGAGGGGGAAGTTGGGAAGTCACAGGGAATGGGGGTATTGGGGTAGGGTAGGGGATGGTAAAAGGGTATCAAATGATAAAGTTGTAACCTTAATATGCACAACAATGCGGATAGAATGTCAATAACAAAACAATAATATGCAATAACACTTGTGGTGAATAATTACTAGTAAACAATTCAGTAATTCAACAAAAGAAGGAAAACACTAGGGGTAGTAGCCCTAGTCTAAAACCTGTGACTAGCGTGGTTGTTTGTGAAGTGCGGTATCTATGAGTGCTGATAAGTAAAGTATAATCAATGGCAGTAGTGATTCATAGTCATGTTTGAAAGAAAGCAACAAAATTTTTATTTTTATTTTTTTTACGCCCAGGGAGGCAAATGCGATAAAGAGGATATATGAGTGATGTATTGTCATGTGTATGCACAGATGTATATTTGTGGTATTTATGGTAACAACCCCAAAACGGATATAAGGTGTACTGGGTCTAGTGGGGTGTGAGGATGTCGTGTGGCATATGTCAAGAAATTAGATAACAAATTAACCTTAAATGAACAAACAATAAATAACCAGCAAACATTCTACATCCTAAGTTACCCTTCTGACGTGGAGGCAGTTCTTGTACATAGATAGTTCAGCTCACAACTTAGTGAAGCTGTCAGCTTTAGTCAGAGAGCGGAGTCCTGTTCTAAGCAGATTTGTGTTGGGAGGGGGCTCAGGGTGGGCCCTCTCTTGTAGCTGATGGGTCCGAGGAGTTGTTCTCTTGTAGGTGTGCAATTGATGGGGGTAGTTGAATATTCAGGCCGAGATTGTTGTTGAATGTAGCTAGGTCTGGTATAGTACGGAAGATGGAAGTAGTATTGTCTTTGGTGGCGATGATACAGGTGGGGAACCCCCAACGGTATGGGATTTCATTCTCCCTAAGGACTGATGTGATGAACTTTAAGTCCCTGCGTTTTTGAAGGGTAGTAGGGCAGAGATCCGAGTATATCTGTATGTCTGTGCCTGCATGAGTGAGTGGAGCGTTGGTCCTAGAACCTTTCAGGATTTCCTCTTTGTCCCTGAACGAGAGTAATTTTACAATCACGTCCCTCGGGGGGGCTTTGTTGGGGGGTCTGGGGCGAAGTGCCCGATGAGCCCTTTCAATTGGTATTTCAGGAGCTGATGGTGTATTCTTTATGGTGCGAAAGAGGCTTTGAAGATATCCCATGATGGCGGTTGGGGAGACTGACTCAGGAATCCCGCGTATTCTGACGTTATTACGCCGGCTCCTATTTTCTAAGTCTTCCATGCGGTCCATTAGGTTTTGTATCATGTCCGCATGTAACTGAGTGTTTTCCCCCTGGAGTTGGAGTTCTGTGTTGTGTTTTTGACTAGTTTCCTCCAATTTTTGCACTCTGTGTTCTACCCCTTTAATGTCTTGCTTGAGTTCAACAAATAAATCTTTTACTTATTGCATAGCAATCTTTATGTCGTCCTTTGACGATAGATGTTTAAGGTCTTCTTTAGTAACATAATTAGACGGATTTGAGGGAGTAGGTAGATTCTGTGAGTCTGTGGTTTGTTGATCTTTTACGTGAGTGTCTTTTGTGGAAGGAGTGAAGGGGTAAACTGGTTTCAGATAGTTATTCATGGTTGACAATTTGCAATCATTAGTGGGTTTGGGGAGTCTCTTGTTTGGCATCCCCAATTTTATTAGTTTGCAGCTCTGACGTGCAATCCAGTACTAGCTGTCAGTTTGTAAGTCTCTAGTGAAAGGTCTGAGGGTTCTCAGCTATAAATTCTCAGGGCTTTGCTGTTTTTCCCTGGTTTTGTCTTACTCTTTTTTGTTGTAATGGTTATTGTTCTTCTTGTATATTATATATTTTTTTTTGTTTTGGAATTATTTCTCTTTCTTTTAACTTTCCCCCAGTATCCTGGTCTGCTTATGTTATCAGAGTTATGCAGTTTATCAGTAACTCCTCACTGGGTATTAGGTTATGTCAGTAAGGGTTGTCAGCTTTTTTTTTTTTTTTTTTGATGTCCGTGTAGGTATAGTTTGCTGTAGGTTTCTCCTCTTTTTTTTTTTTTTCTTTTAGTTATTGTTTTTCTTTTTTATTGTCTATTGCTGAAGTTTTCAGGCCACGTGGGCGCTGGGTATTGGTATCCAGTGATGGGCGCTAGTCGATTTAGCGTGATTATGTGAGGTGACCACAGCTAGGGTATCTCTCTATACTTTAGCCCCTGCAGCTCCAGACTGGTCACGGTAAGTGTGCGGATGATTGTTTGCCCTGTGTCTGTTTATCTCTGTGTCGCGCATGGGGTACGCGAGGTGCGCCAGTACTTACAAGGGCTCCTCTGTGGATGATGGACGGATCTGTCCGGGACAGCACAGAGCCGGTGGCGGACAACGCCGACTGAGTCGCCGATTCTTGGTGCCTGATCTGTGGCTTGGAAGCTCCGGTGGCTGCACAGGATACCTGGGAGCGGCCGATGGTTAGGTAGGCCCCGGTGTCCTCAGTAGTGAAAAGTATCGTGCGTTGGCGAGATCGCCTCCCTGGGTATCAAAAAAAAGATTTTTTTAAATTGGAGTGTGCAGGATTGTCATTCTGACTGCCATTGGTTGATTGGTGGTTAATTTGGTCAATTATTAGCACATTATAAGCGGTTTTTTGACTTAGGGCTTCAGAGCTCTACACTTAAGTAGCCATATTCCAGTGCGGCCAGGCTCCGCCCCCCTATAAAATGCATTTTTATTAAATGTCTAGGACCTCCAATTGTGTAACTTTATAAACACAATGCCTGATAAATAACACGTTCAGGAGAGGATGAGAGTTATTTAAAGGGATACTAAACCCAATTTTTTCTTTCATGATTCAGTTAGAGGATGAGATTTTAAGCACCTTTCTAATTTACTCCTATTATCAATTTTTCTTTGTTCTAATGCTATCTTGATTTGAAAAAGTAGTACTGTAAGCTTTAGAGCCGGACCATATTTTGTTCAGCACCTGGGTAGCACTTGCTGATTTGCGGCTAAATGTAGCAAACCAATCAGCAAGCTCTACCAAGGTGCTGAACTAAAAATGGGCCGGCTCCTAACCTTTTATAACTGCTTTTTCAAATCAAGATAACATGAGAACAAAGAAAAATTGATAATAGGAGTAAATTAGAAAGTTGCTAAAATTGCATGCTCTATCTGAATCATGAAAGAAAAAAATGTGGGGTTAGTGTCCCTTTAAAATCAGAGTTCAAAATAGGATAATGTACAAGGTAGTTTTTCACAGTGTCCAAGAGAGGTATCTAGAGGGTACAGCAATAAAATGGTGAAAGTCTAGGTAGGGTCAAGGTCAGGGTGATTATTCAGAGTCTAGAGAAGGTGCAGACAAGGAATAGTAATGCATTCAAAAAGTTCAGTTCTTATTGGCTTTATCTTGGCAGGCTTCTTAAACACCATGGTGATTTAATTAAAATTTAAGTTTTTTCATGCACAAACTGCCTAGTCAGGAATCTCATACTCGTGATTTATATTTGTTCCTGACTTGTTTTTTTTTTTTTTTTATGAAAGTGCAAAAATCCTAAACTCGATTTTATGGCATCTAAAGAAAACTGTAACGTGCCCATGTAGTTTGCCTGAAACAGTGAAGCCCATGGTTTCACCAAGTGTGGTTCTCCTCTAGTTACCCTGTTTCTAAAGGAGTTCAAAAGATTAGTTGTGATTAATGAAGCATCCTCCCTGGCAATAAGAGGCTTGTTATTCTGTCTTTAGTCGTTTTGACAGTACATACGTCCTCAGAATACCCCTCCCTTTGTCCCAGGTTTGGTTTGGTTACGGAAATTTTGATTCTTAAACGGACATAAAAATACAAAAAAAAAGAAAATGGCTCCAATATGTTAGAGCATTGTTTTATTGATCTATTGTTCCCTTCAAAGCTGCAATTCTTTACTAGGAGCTAGCTGAACACATCTGGTAAGGCAATAATGTTACACAAATGTGTGTAGCCACCAACCACCAGCTAGCTCCCAGTAGTGGATTGCTGCTGCTGAGTTTATATTCATATGGTTTTCATCAAAGGATTCTAAAAGAACAAAGTAAATTTGGTAATAGTGAATTCAAAATAACATACTCTATCTAAATCATGAAAGTTTAAATTTGACCTTTACAATACCTTTAAAGGATTAGGAAATTCAAAATGAAACTTGCATTATTCAGATAGGGAATGTAATTTTAAGACACTTTTAAATTCATTTCTATTTTCAAATGTACTTTATTATTTTGGACATAAACAAAATATACACAATACGGATTTATACTCTCCTTTGGTTTCAGAACCGCTGCCTTCCCACTGACTTTTCCGAAGCCTGTTGAATCAATATGTTTTTGTAGACCTAGGTGCTGGTTCACCCAGGGATCCCACTTGATCACCGAAGTGTGGTCTGAAACCTTTTCAGAAATTCGTCTGTGGATTTTGAGTAAAGAGATTGTTCTGAAGTGTTGCATCCATACACTATGTATAAAAGTGTAGATACTTACAGCATATATTGGAATAAACGGCTCCTTATTTGTTCAAAGAAAACTTACACAGCTCTTATGTATAAAATCAGTTTTATTTTACCAACGCGTTTCAACGGTCCAGGCCGTCTTTTTCAAGAGCATTCAAAGATAAAAAAATGTGCTTTAAAAACCAAGCATATCTTTCTGCAACACAGGCGGTCTTAAATATACAATAAGAGACGCTACCCAATAACTCATTGGCTGAGGTCAGGTTTACACTCATTACAATTAAAATCTAACATAAAAATAAACCAAGCTTTTGTAAAATCTATTTAGCATAATAAAAAAGTCACTAACATCTTATTTTAACAATGTAAAACCTATACATAGTATTCCGCTGATTGTTAAGGATCAAACACAACGTATTAACTCTAATTACATATTAGCGAACAATCACCTTCCATATATTTAAACCGGTCTTAGCCAATCCTTAGCAATGGGCTGTTGTAGTTCACTTTCGAGCCGTTCTTTCTATGTCAGTTTCCAAACAGGTCCACGTTTGTTTGCGGTGATCACATATTGATTTTGTCCAATCAGAAAACATCCCATTCAAAACATGTAGATGTATTATCGGTTTTGTATGCCGATATGAACTGGGTAACAGAGGAAGAAAAGAAAAGTGTGATTAATATGGTTCTGATGAACAATATAATAACCATAGCCTTATTGTGTGAATAAGTTCTGAAAATTGCCCTTACGATATAAACAATAACGGAGGTCTAAAATCCACATCATTAGAGTGTCAATTATCCTTCTACGGTATAT
Source organism: Bombina bombina (assembly GCF_027579735.1). Lineage (NCBI taxonomy): Eukaryota > Metazoa > Chordata > Amphibia > Anura > Bombinatoridae > Bombina > Bombina bombina. The sequence continues at coordinate 1,206,859,177 of NC_069500.1, read as the reverse complement.
GGTAAAAAGTGGTTAGCTTATAGTTTATATTTGAGAGTGATTACTCCATAACATATTCACATTTGTAAAAGAACATTTGTAAGAAAACAGCATACTACTATTTGTTTTCTTAGGCATGTAACTAGATGCATATTTCACATTATATTGTGAGATATCACAAATTAGGAGTACAACTACTATAAATACCCATCTTTCTTTATCACCAAGAATCCTGTGTATATTTAATTTTGCATCATATCTGTATATTAAAGGAACGTTAATTTAAAAAAAAGGCAGCAATCTTAGTATCTTTAATAAGACCCCAATGGGCATATGTTTTAAGGGTATGTATCCATCTTAGATCTCTTTGACCTAATTGTCTGGCTATATCCCCACCTCTTCAATGAACTTTAACTCTTTTTATTCCTATTTACACAAAAGTTTCCTTTTTGAAAAATTGACAGTTATTATAGTGTAGAGGTATTCCATGGTCATTATGTTCTTTTTCCATTTCGTTAAGATGTTCCATGATCCTAGTCTTTAAAAATCAGGATGTTTGACCCAAGTATTGGCATTTACATCCGTACTGCAATAGATATATAACATTCTTAGTTTTACATGTCATAAAATATTCTATTTCAAAATTTTTCCCAGTAACAGTGGAACTAAATTTTTTGTGAGTTATTTTTGTGTAGTTGCAACCCTTACATTTTTCCACATGTAGAAAAACCTGTTACGTTACTAATTTGTGTTTATTTTATTTTTTTGGAGCTAACCCTTTAATCATTGAGGGTGCTAATTTTTGTTTGAAATGTTGTCATTTTTTAAAGATAATCAGTGGTTTCTGGGGGATCATAGGACTCACAAATTCATCCTCTTTAATAATATATCAGTTTCTTACTAGGATTTTTTTAATTGCTCGTAGTTCTATATTGATGGGAGTTATACATTTAGGAACATTATCAAAAGTATTCTCTTTTTTTGGTTTTATTAAAGGGACACTGAACCCAAATTTTTTTCTTTCATGATTCAGATAGTGCATGCAATTTTAAGCAACTTTCTAATTTACTCCTATTATCACATTTTATTCATACTCTTGGTATCTTTATTTGAAAAGCAAGAATGTAAGTTTAGAAGTTGGCCAATTTTTGGTGAACAACCTGGGTTGTTCTTGCTGATTGGTGGATACATTCACCTACCAATAAACAAGTGCTGTTCAGGGTTCTGATCCAAATTTTGGCTGGCTCCTTAGCTTAGATGCCTTCTTTATCAAATAAAGAGAGCAAAAGAATGAAGAAAATTTGATAATAGGAGTAAATTAGAAAGTTGCTTAAAATTGCATGCTCTGTCTGAATCATGAAAGAAACAATTTGGGTTCAGTATCCCTTTTAAGAAGTTCAGATCTGTTTCTGTTTTTTATTTCTTTTCTCTCCTCCTCTAAGATCATATTTTTATATCCTTTCTGTATAAATCTTTCTTTGAGGATATTGAACTGTTCGTCATATTCTTCTAGCTTACTACAATTTTTCCAGATCCTTAAAAATTGGCCTTTTGGGTACTACCTTTAACCAATTAGGATGGTGGCAACTATCATGTTTTATGTATGCTTGTATCACATTTCTTAAAGAATGTTTTACTATGTACCACGTTATCAGTGATATATAAAGTTAAGTCTAGAAAGTTAATTTCATGATTATAATGTTCAGGGGTTAAAATTATGGACTGATTATTTTCATTGAGATTGTTTACAAATTGTAGCAATTTCCCCTCTCCCCCTTTCCATATACATATTACATCATCAATGTATCTGTGCCAGGACACCAGATCTGCACCAAATTTCTCATTTTGCCATACATGAGTGTGCTCAAAAAAGTCCATATATATATTTTGGCATCAAACAGTGCAAACCTGGTGCCCATGGCTGTTCCACAAGTCTGCAAAAAGAATCTATAATTGAACCAAAAAAAAATGTGATGTAAAATAAAATCTATGGCTTGGGTTCTAATTCCTGATCTTCAGATAATTTCCATTTGACTGCTTCTAATCCCTTTTTATGATTATCATTTAAATACAGTATCTACTTAAAATGTTACTTCCCACCATTTTTTAGCTTCTTTTGAATATAATTTTGTAGTTTAAGGATGATGGGTTCCCATTCAGAGCTTACTGCATCAGTTTTGTTAAAAACATCATTATATTTTATATGAACTATACTGTGCGTGTATATATATATATATATATATATATATATATATATATATATATATATATATATATATATATATATATGAAAGTATAGTACCAAAAGGCTTAAGGGTTTTTAAAATTCCAGCCTTTGGACTGGATGATAATGGTTTTATGAGTAAATGGAATGCTGCTCTACATAAATCTTCCTTGGTATTGGTTAGTTTACTATATGAAATGTAAGATATGCAACTTAAATCCATAGAAAAACACATTTATACTTTAGAGAAAGATCTTAGTAGCCATCTTGATAATAAAAAATGTAAAGACAGATTTGATTCCGTCAAAGAAACATCTAAAGAATTTGATGAAGAAATAGGAGATAAGAAGCACCAAAATTATTTAAGGGACAGTGAGGATTTTCAAACAGGTAACCAATATGTACAAAAAAATCATCACAATATAATAAGCTACACAATGATAGAGGAAGAACACCAAAAGAAAATGCACATCAACACTTTCAAAATTTTAAATCAAATGATGAAGCACCAAGAGAAAAAAGGGCTAAGATATACACTAATAGACACTTTTCTGGGAATAGAAACTTTTCAAAACAATAACAGAATAGATATCATGAAAAAAATAACATATCCCCACACATAATCTATGGGTACAGATCACCACACAGAAATTATAGACCAAGATCACCACCTAGGAAATTTTGATATAGACATAATGGACACCACTATCACATTTCCAATCAAACACATAATCATCACAATTATCAACAAACAGAGAGAAGAGTTTCTCCTTTTCTAAAAGAAAGACACAAATTAGAGGATACACAGATATCACTCACAGCACCAGGAAGATACCTACACAGGGGGAAAAGGACTCATTCACACAGGGAAACCTGGGAACACCCAAACAGGTATCCCCCATTAAGGATAGATCAGCACCAGAAAAAAAAGAACACCAAATGAAGGGGAAATAGAGGAGGAAGAGGGCAATCAAAGAAAAAGGAGACAGTAACTCAAGGAAATTTCAATCTGTCCTCTAAAGATATTAGTGAACAAGAGAAATCCATAATATCTAGGGGACTAAACTGCATACCCACTCAAAGAGTAAATTAATTTCAATTATTTATTGATGCTCAAATATTTGTACAGAATTTAACTGTAAAACGTTTTTTTGCTAAACAACCATCAATCCAATTTATTCCACGGACAAAGTCTGATAATCCAAGAAGTAAATTTAAGAACCCCTCTAGATTTTACCCCAGCCATTGTAATTGTCCTAATATTGAAGTATTTAGTAAAATGCTCATGAGAGACATGGAAAACTTATCAAATAAAAATAAATATTTTAATCTTACCAAACAAGAAGCAGAAATTCTAGAAACACTTAACAAAAGAGAGGACATAGTCATTAAGGAGGCTGACAAGGGGGGAGTGGTTGTGATAGCCAGTGAGGTAGCTCAGATGGTAAATTCCCTGACTACAAAAAAGCCTGTTTAAAAGATCAAAGGTCACAGGTTCAAATCCTGGCAGGGCTGACTCAGCCCTTCATCCTTCCGAGGTCGATAAAATGAGTACCATTAAATTGGGTAATAATAACAACTATTACTATTCAGCTGCCGATTTGGTTAATTCCGAGAGCGAGCGCTGAAAAAGCGCTTTGAGTCCCACTGGGAGAAAGGCGCTATATAAATACTAGTTATTATACTAGACAGATAATATTACATGGAAGAGGCAGATAGAATTTTAAAAGATTCTAAAACCTACACCATCCTAAAAAAGAATCCCAAAAGGAGTTTACCTCCAAACTATATGATCTGATACTTGAAGCACAAAACCAAAACATCATCTCTAAAGATGAATTTGATTTTCTATATAAAGAGGAGTCTAAAACTCCAATTTTTTTTTTACCTAAAGACCCCCAGGTCGGCCATTCATTAGTGGAATTGATTCCCTCACATCAAATGTATCAGCCTTTATAGATTTCCTCACCTAACCATATGGACAAAAACAAAATCAAAATTTAAAGACACTTAACATGTTCTACAGATTATGCAAAATACCATCTGGCATGATAACTACATATGGGTTACTATGGATGTAACCTCTCTATACTCCATAAAGATTTTATTTTAAATAACAATTTCTTTTGGTTTAATGATAGATTTTTTTTGCAGACTTGTGGAACAGCCATGGGCACCAGGTTTGCACCGAGTTATGCCAATATATATTATGGACTTTTTTTTTTTTCATGAAATGTTTATTGAGGTCAACATTGCACAATACAGCTTATGCATTCCTTTATTCTTGTTCCATGTGAACATAAGGAAACAATATATAAAAAAGAAAACAATACAGAGAAGCATAACAAATCTTACTACCTCGTTTTTACAGAGGCTGGTCATTTTTGCTTAAACAGAGCAAAGATTTGAAAATACACCCTTAATTACAGGAACGTAGCCTTCTAAATTACTCCTGCCAGAGGGGCCACCATGAATCAGTAATTCATCAGATTTAATATACTCACTGGCTCATGCTCTTTTACTAGCCATAAGGGACTCCCAAGGTTCCCATATAAGGCAGAAGTCGGTCATTTGTCTTTGTACCGTCGTACCCTGAAGACATAGTCTTCCATGGACTTGATATAGTTCACACAGTCTATTACACCTAAGCTGTTAGGGGGATGAACCTTTTTCCAGTTTCTTGCAATTATTAATTTAGCTGAGGTGAGAATACACAATAAAGGATACTGCTTGGGTTTAGGGAATTTCCCTATTCCCAGATGTAGCACCACCAAGGCTCGGGTCAACTTCTCTGGGAGGCCCAAGTCTTTACAGATTAATCCTACTTTAGACCAAGTAGCCATCTAGTTTTGGACAATACCACCACATATATGTAGGGGGGTTCCCAGTTCTCCGCATCCCCTCCAGCACATAGGAGAATGATCGGGAAAAAGTTTTTGCAGCTTTGCGGGTACCAAATGCCACCTGGTTATGATCTTGAAATATAGTTCATATAGCATGATGCAGTGAATTGCTTTTTTAGTGTGGCTAATTGCATCATCCTTCCAGTCTTCCGGTGGAAATGTTAACTGCAGTTCTCCCTCCCATGCCTCCATGTGAATCGTTTTGGAAGGGATTAACCCCTCTATGAGACATCTATAATGTGTAGAAAACAGTTTGTAGAGCTTTAAGCTAGTCGCCAACCTCGTCTCCCAGAGTGTAAGGGTACACAGATTGTCACTCAGGAAGCCACAAGATTTCATCAACGTTCTCAACCGGAGCAGGTCAAACTGGAATTTAGGGGTTAGGGCAGGGAGGGTGAGCATGTCCGAGTGGGGGTGCAGTTGGTTGTTAGAGTAGAAGTCTTTAAGGCAGGTTATGTCAGTCTGAGCCCATGCATTGATATGTGTGTCTGGTAGTCCCTGAAGTAATCCGTTTATAGAATGCATGGGGAAGGATGGGGAGCAATGAATTTATTATGCCTTAGCTTGAACCAAGCTGGTTGGCAGCCGTTCACTATATCATTGGCAATGTGAACTTTAGACTGTTGATGGGGGGGAAGCCATAATTTTTATTTTCAGATACAAATATCAATAATATTCACCATATAGAAATGGTTAAACACAGTAGGAATATATTTTATCTTACTATGTATACTTTTTTAATAATTTTTTGTTAATCATTTTATTTTCAAATATGTTTCATTTCATGTTTAAACCGGTACTTTATAATACCTTGTATCGGTACTTGTCGATATATTTTCACTTTTTACTCTTTTTGGGGTGTGTCTGAAGGCGACTCTTTAATTGGTTGCCATTTCAAAAAAGAGAATCAAATCAAGTTGTACTACAGGTTTTAAATGACCAGTGTCGTCCTCTAATCAACAACCGTTTGCCCTGAGGAAACCCCTATGACGTTGCAGTCACATGGGGGGTGAAACGCGCGTTGGCAGAGATGTATGCAGAGGAAATTGCTCTGTTTTAGACCTACTGGATGGTCAGTGTTTCCAGTTTTGCAGCAGTTAAGGAGGAACTTTGTTTGATACACGCTTGTTAGTAGCTGTGCCTATCTTAATGCGAACCTTGGAACCAAGAGATGGTGATACGGAGGAAAATAAGCCTCTTGTAAGTTCGTATAAAGGCATGATGACCATGTTCACTCCTTGTATTTTGTGGAAAGTCCTGGACTTTTGATCTTTGGTAAAATCGCATGGAGGAAATGTGTCTAAGGACATACGCTTAAGTGAGTGCTTACCAAGTAGTACATGTACACCTGCCTCACTGAAGGAATTGTTAGCGTATCCTCTTTGAACTGTCTAATTACGGCAGTGAATTCTGCCTTCAGGACAATATTTAATGCCTATGTCAGAAGTTCTTACAAAATTCATGATGTTTATTTGTTCAATGTAATATGCTTGAATAATAAGATAAATCTACATTGTGTGTCCTGCTGGTTGTTAAAACTGTACCATATTTTGTTTTGTTATGGTAATATTCAGACTCAATTTGGGGTTGTACATAGATCCTAATATATGCTTAATTTTCATGGCACCAAGCACTATTTAATATAGTGGTGTCCTCTGAAAAAGTTGTTGTACATACCCCATAGTCTGTTTTACCTTAATATCTACTGGGGCATCTATGTGTAACTCCCTCTGGGTTCATGTTAGGGTGTTAGGTGTAGACTTAGAGAGTGTTTCCCCATAGGAAACAATGGGCCTGCGTTAGGAGCTGAATGCTGCTTTTTTGCAGGTGTTAGGTTTTTTTTCAGCCAGCTCAGCCCCATTGTTTCCTATGGGGATATCGTGCACGAGCACGTTTTTTCAGCTTACCGCTACCGTAGGCAACGCTGGTATTGAGGGTTGAAGTGGAGCTAAATTATGCTCAACGCTCCCTTTTCTGAGGCTAACGCAGCCATTCAGACAACTCTAAATACGAGCGTTGTCTTAAGGGTGCGCTGGAAAAAAAAAGCAGCGTTAGCACCGCGGGTCTTTACCGACAAAACTCTAAATCTAGGCGACTGTTTGCTGACGAGAGACCTGTTGCGACAAGGTGGTGCCGATCTGGGCGTCTGACATATTTCTGGCATCTGAACCCTCCTCATCTGAGACCGTGTGGGTCATTCTGTCCGAGTGCTGGAAGTGGTCCACTACTGTCCGCTTAGGGGTGCTGTGGGACTTCTGCTTTCTCTTTAATGCGTGTGACATAGTGATTTTAAAGTAGAAGCTATATTGTTGGAGTAACCTTATCTGGTCCAAGTATGCTGTGGTATGTTGCTGGACTGGCGGGGTGTAACTCACATTATGAGGTGAGTCAGGGTCCTTATAGAAAAGGGGCACCTCTGTAAGGCGCATGGGTAAGGGACTTTTCCAAGAAGGCGTGCCCATGCAGGGCGGCGTAGTTAGTGGTCTCCAGGTGTATTTAAACTTAGGTAGGAGGGGTGGTCTTTCGCCTACAGTGCTAGACAGTTATGCTGGTTTTACTTTTTACTTTTACTTTTTTCCCCTTTATCCCTTCCCCTATTTTTTTTGTATTGGGTCCCCAGAAGGAACTCCCACTCTCCTATCAGGTGTGATCCCCTAAGCTGGTTGGCCTTATTCACTTGTGTAGGGTCAGGAGTTGATGGTCCACTTAGACCCGTATTGCAGCTTATGCCTCTCTTTATTTTTTACAAGTATGTATATTCCCCATATACTGTAGTGCTGAAGGTAGCCAAAACATTAAACAGGTATTGCCACTTGGTGTAAGAGTCTCTTGGCCCTCTTCTTCCTCTGCTGTCTAACCGTGCGTGCAGATTATTACTTGGGAGCCGCTGAGCTTTTTAAAGCAGGGCTGAGCGGTCCTGTGGCGGGCCGATAATAGAGGCCCAGTGCCGGAGTGTTTGTTAAGTTAGGCAGGGCTCTCACCTATGGGCTAGGATCAATGGCGATTTGCGCTCCTACCTCAGAATCCAGCTGCACGGTCGTCCCTGTCTGAGGAAGGCTAAGTGTAAGATAGGTTTGAAATAACCAGCGTGGAGTGTGTGGACCTTATAACAACTAATCTGTCTCCTTTGATTTGCTTTCTAATGTCCAGAAAGTTGTTATTATCACTTTTATTGTCGTTATAAGGAAGCCTGGCTACAGCTTATCTTGTAGGAACTTCACTGCTACCTTCTGTTTATTGGGCTAGACAGCATCCCTCTGTGCTTTAGCTAAGCCTCTTGCCCCCTTCAGCTCTCTAGTTGCATCTAATTAATAGCCCAGTATAACGCTACCTCTTCCTGTGCTGCCTAATTGGTAAATACTTTAGCGTGTATTAGTGGATCCTTGAAAATCTCCCGTTTTAGGGAAAGTCTTTTCCTCTGTTTATATGTGGCACTTTAGCTTGGCCCTGAAAGTCTCTTGCTCCCTGACAGGTCTCCTGTACTCAGTTTGTTTGTGAGCACAGTAGCGTGACAGAGGAGCCGCTCACCTGATATAGGGTCAAGATGGCGATTTGCGCCAAAAGTGAAATGGTCCGCTGTGTAGCTGCTTGGCCGTGTGTTAGTGCTGGCTCACAGGAGCTTCAATGCTGCCAATTAGACCTGCGGTGAGATGGTTGGGGGCGTGGGTCACTTCTGATACCTTCCGGTCACCACCTGGGAAGCTCTGGCCCCGCCACTGCCGGGTATCTATGTTGTAGCTGTGGCTTCAATAGGTGCTGCGACCTCAGGAGAGCTCGAGGAAAACTGACTGTGAGCTCAGTATGCCGTCCCAGAGAGAAGAATGCTCCGTTTTTCAAGTCGCGGTCTCTGGGGAATCCCATCGGCTCACTGTAGTGTGGAGCGCTAGTTGTTGTCTGATCACTCAGGGTAGGTCAGCAAGTGGCCCCACTGCTCAGACAAGTGTGGGTGATCTTTTAAGACCAGTTGTCCTTTTTTTTTAGGTAATTTTAAAACCAGTGTGCACTAATCTTGCAGTGGAGCAGCAGCTATGGACATCTGCTCAGCTGCTGGCTAACTCCACACCCTATATATGGACTTTTTTGAACACACTCCTGTATGGCAAAATGAGAAATTTGGTGCAGACCTGGTGTCCTGGCATAGATACATTGATGATGTATATTTATATGAATAGGGGGAGAGGGGAAATTACTACAATTATTAAACAATCTCAATGAAAATAATGAGTCCATATTTTTAACCCCTGAACATCATAGTCATGAAATTAACTTTCTAGACTTAACTTTATATATCATTGATAATTTGGTACATAGTAAAACATTCTTTAAGAAATGTGATACAAACACATACATAAAACATGATAGTTGCCACCATCCTAATTGGTTAAAGGCAGTACCAAAAGGCCAATTTCTCTTGTAAGGTGTATCCAGTCCACGGATTCATCCTTTATTTGTGGGATATTCTCCTTCCCTACAGGAAGTGGCAAAGAGAGCACACAGCAGAGCTGTCCATATAGCTCCCCCTCTAGCTCCACCCCCCAGGCATTCTCTTTGCCGGCTCTAAGCACTAGGGTCTCTCTCGGGAGGGTAAAGTGAATGTGGTGTTAGAATTGTAGTTTTTATTATCTTCAATCAAAAGTTTGTTATTTTAAATGGTACCGGTTTGTACTATTTACTCTCTAGCAGAAAAGTGATGAAGATTTCTGCTGAGAGGAAGATGATTTTAGCATTTTGTAACTAAAATCCACTGCTGTTCCCACACAGAACTGAGGAGTACCAGAAAACTTCAGTTGGGGGAAACGGTTTGCAGGGTAGACTGCAATAAGGTATGTTCAGTCATTTATTTCTAGACAAGACTGAGATAATGCTAGAAGAGACTGACAATATCCCCATGAGGGGAGGGTAAGCTATGTTCAGAGACTTAGTAAGGAATTGAATGCTTACATAACAGGGCTAATTATGCTGGTTGACACTAATTCAGGGCAATCGATTGTTTTTTGAGGAAAATATAGTTTGTAAGACACTTTGAAAGTCCTTTTGGGTTCTTTCTGGGGTTATTACCAACATGGCTATTTTTTATTCACTTAGAAGTGGTTTCTTAGGCCTCACAACTCTGGAGTAGAGTGGGAGGGGCCTAATTTCGCACCTCAGATGCGCAGTTAGAATTGCATAGAAGTTCATGCTGCTTCACATGGAAGGTCCTGCTGCTGTTTGAGGGCCTAAAGGAAGCTATATTCCCCCAAATCTGGTCCCTAAGGGCAGGTAGGGCCACAGCAGTGCTGTGGCAAGGTGCTGTAGTAATTTTAACCGGGTGTTGACTTTAGGCTGCTCCGGTTTGGGCATTAAGGGGTTAATCGTTTTGCTTGCTAGTGGTGCAATCTTACTAAGGCCTTAGGTACATACTGTGAAAATTTCAAAAAGATTACTGCATTTTTCACTGTTTTGCAAAATTGTGTGCCTTTTTTATCTCTTAAAGGCACAGTAACGTTTTTTCAAATTGTGTTTTTATTTGATTAAAGTGATTTCCAAGCCTGTTTGTGTGTACTACTAGTCTTTTAAACATGTCTGACACCAAGGAAAATCCTTGTTCAATGTGTTTAGAAGCCATGGTGGAACCCCCTCTCAGAATGTGTCCCACTTGTACTGATATGTCTATACACTTTAAAGATCATATTGTTGCACTTAAGAATGTGGTCCAAGATGATTCTCAGACTGAAGGTAACGAGGGTAGCCCGTCTGCCTCTCCCCAAGTGTCACAATCAGTTACGCCCGCTCAAGCGATGCCTAGTACCTCTAGTGCGTCTAACCCTTTTACATTACAAGACTTAGCGGCAGTCATGGATAATTCTCTTGCAGCTTTCTTATCTAAACTGCCCGTGTTACCTGCAAAGCGTGATAGCTCTGTTTTAAGAACAGATTATGAGCATTCTGACGCTTTGGTAGCCGTATACGATATACCCTCACAACGCTCTGAAGTGGGAGCGAGGGATTTGATGTCTGAGGGAGAAGTCTCTGATTCAGGAAGGGTTCCTCCTAAGACAGATTCAGATACATTGGCTTTTAAATTTAAACTAGAACACCTCCGCGTTTTGCTCAGGGAGGTATTAGCTACTCTGGATGACTGCGACCCTTTGGTGGTCCCAGAGAAATTGTGTAAAATGGACAAGTACCTAGAGGTCCCTGTTTACACTGATGCGTTTCCGGTCCCTAAGAGGATTGCGGATATCGTTACTAGGGAGTGGGATAGACCAGGTGTCCCCTTTGTTCCCCCTCCTGTTTTTAAGAAAATGTTCCCCATATCTGACCCCATGCGTGACTCGTGGCAGACGGTCCCTAAGGTGGAGGGGGCTGTCTCTCCACTTGCTAAACGCACAACCATACCAATTGAAGACAGTTGTGCTTTTAAGGACCCTATGGATAAAAAGTTAGAGGGTTTACTTAAGAAAATTTTTGTTCAACAAGGTTTTCTTCTCCAACCTATTGCCTGCATTATTCCTGTAACTACTGCAGCTGCTTTGTGGTTTGAGGCGCTGGAAGACTTGCTCCAGACGGAGACCTCATATGAGGAAATTATGGATAGAATTAAGGCTCTAAAGCTAGCTAATTCTTTTATCACTGACGCCGCTTTCCAAATAGCTAAGTCAGCGGCAAAAAATTCAGGTTTCGCCATTTTGGCGTGCAGGGCGCTATGGCTAAAGTCCTGGTCGGCCGATGTGTCATCTAAATCCAAGCTTTTGAACATCCCTTTCAAAGGAAAGACCCTCTTTGGGCCTGAATTGAAAGAGATTATTTCAGAAATCACTGGGGGAAAAGGCCATGCTCTCCCTCAGGACAAGTCCTTTAAGACAAAGAACAAAGCAATTTTTTTTCCTTTCGTAATTTCAGGAGCGGCCTTGCTTCATCCTCCCCGGCTGCAAAGCAAGAGGATAATGCTTCACAGCCCAAGGCAACCTGGAAACCTTACCAGGGCTGGAATAAGGGTAAACAGGCCAAAAAGCCTGCAGCTGCCACCAAGACGGCATGAAGGGGTAGCCCCCGGGGTAGCCCCCGATCCGGGACCGGATCTAGTAGGGGGCAGAGTCTCTCTCTTCTCTCAGGCCTGGGCAAGAAATGTACACGATCCGTGGGCATTAGAGATTGTATCCCAGGGATATCTTCTAGAATTCAAGGACTCTCCTCCAAGGGGAAGGTTCCACATTTCTCGTCTGTCTACAGATCAGACAAAGAAAGAGGCGTTTTTACGCTGTGTAGAAGATCTACATACAATGGGAGTGATTCACCCAGTTCCAATTGCGGAACAAGGGTTGGGTTTTTACTCAAACCTGTTTGTGGTTCCCAAAAAAGAGGGAACTTTCAGACCCATCCTGGATCTAAAAATTCTAAACAGATTCCTCAGAGTCCCATCATTCAAAATGGAGACCATTCGGACAATCTTACCAATGATCCAGGAAGGTCAATTTATGACTACCGTGGATCTAAAGGATGCATACCTACACATTCCTATCCACAAAGATCATCACCAGTTTCTCAGGTTTGCTTTTCTAGACAAGCATTACCAGTTTGTGGCTCTTCCCTTCGGCTTAGCCACTGCTCCCAGAATTTTCACAAAGGTGCTAGGGTCCCTCCTGGCGGTTCTAAGACCGCGGGGCATAGCAGTGGCGCCTTACCTAGACAACATCTTAATTCAGGCGCCGTTTTTCCAAAGAGCCAAGTCTCACACAGAGATTGTGGAAGTTGAACATCAAAAAGAGTTCTCTTTCCCCTCTCACAAGGGTTCCCTTCCTAGGGACTCTAATAGACTCGGGAGAAATGAAAATATTTCTGACGGAGGTCAGAAAATTAAAACTCTTAACTACTTGCCGAGTTCTTCATTCCATTCCCCGGCCATCTGTAGCTCAGTGCATGGAGACAATCGGATTAGTGGTAGCAGCAATGGACATAGTCCCTTTTGCTCGGATACACCTCACAACACTGCAACTATGCATGCTCAAACAGTGGAATGGGGATTATGCAGATTTGTCTCCTCAAATTCAGTTGGACCAGGAGACCAGAGATTCTCTTCTCTGGTGGTTGTCTCAGGATCACCTGTCTCAGGGAATATGTTTCCGCAGGACAGAGTGGATCATTGTAACGACCAACGCCAGTCTGTTAGGCTGGGGTGCGGTCTGGGAATCCCTGAAAGCTCAGGACTTATGGTCTCGGGAAGAAACTCTTCTCCCGATAAACATTCTGGAACTGAGGGCGATATTCAACGCTCTTCAAGCATGTCCTCAACTAGCTGTGGCCAAATTCATCAGATTTCAGTCGGACAACATCACGACTGTAGCTTACGTCAATCATCAGGGGGGAACAAAGAGTTCCCTAGCGATGACGGAAGTAACCAAGATAATCAGGTGGGCGGAGGATCACTCCTGCCATCTCTCAGCAATTCACATCCCAGGAGTAGACAACTGGGAGGTGGATTTTCTAAGTCGTCAGACTTTTCACCCGGGGGAGTGGGAACTCCATCCGGAGGTGTTTGCCCAGCTGACTCAGAAATGGGGCATTCCAGAGTTGGATCTGATGGCGTCCCGTCAGAACACCAAACTTCCTCTCTACGGGTCCAGGTCCCGGGATCCCAAGGCGGTATTGATAGATGCTCTAGCAGCGCCTTGGTCCTTCAATCTGGCTTATGTTTTTCCACCGTTTCCCCTTCTCCCTCGTCTGGTCGCCAGAATCAAGCAGGAGAAGGCTTCGGTGATTCTGATAGCGCCTGCGTGGCCACGCAGGACTTGGTATGCAGACCTAGTGGACATGTCATCTGTCCCACCATGGACACTGCCAATGAGGCAGGATCTTCTAATACAGGGTCCATTCAAGCATCCAAATCTAATTTCTCTGCGTCTGACTGCTTGGAGATTGAACGCTTAATTCTATAAAAGCGTGGTTTCTCTGAGCCAGTTATAGATACCCTGATTCAGGCTAGAAAGCCTGTCACCAGGAAAATCTACCATAAGATATGGCGGAAATATCTTTGTTGGTGTGAATCCAAGGGTTACTCATGGAGTAAGATTAGGATTCCCAGGATATTGTCTTTCCTCCAAGAAGGATTGGAGAAAGGATTGTCGGCTAGTTGCTTAAAAGGACAGTTATCTGCTCTGTCTATCCTTTTACACAAGCGTCTGGCAGAGGTACCAGACGTTCAAGCGTTTACTCAGGCTTTAGTCAGAATCAAGCCTGTCTATAAACCTGTGGCTCCGCCATGGAGTCTAAATCTAGTTCTTTCAGTTCTTCAAGGGGTTCTGTTTGAACCTTTACATTCCATAGATATTAAGTTGTTATCTTGGAAAGTTTTGTTTTTGGTAGCTATCTCTTCTGCTTGAAGAGTCTCAGAATGATCTGCCTTACAGTGTGATTCACCTTACCTGGTGTTCCACACAGATAAGGTAGTTTTGCGTACCAAGCCTGGTTTTCTTCCTAAAGTTGTTTCTAACAAGAATATTAACCAGGAAATAGTTGTTCCTTCTCTGTGTCCTAATCCTTCTTCGAAGAAGGAACGTCTGTTACACAATCTTGATGTAGTTCGTGCTTTAAAGTTCTATTTACAAGCAACTAAGGATTTCAGACAAACATCTTCCTTGCTTGTTATCTATTCTGGTAAGCGGAGAGGTCAGAAAGCGACTGCTACCTCTCTTTCCTTTTGGCTGAAAAGCATCATCCATTTGGCCTATGAGACTGCTGACCAGCAGCCTCCTGAAACTATTACTGCTCATTCTACCAGAGCAGTGGCTTCCACATGGGCTTTTAAAAATGAGACTTCTGTTGAACAGATTTGTAAGGCAGCGACTTGGTCTTCATTAGCTCCAACCCCCCCTACCACAAATTAGTAACGTAACAGGTTTCTATACATGTGGAAAATGTAATGTTTGCAACTAAACAAAAAGAACTCACAAAACATTTAGTTCCACTGTTACTGGGAAAAACTTTAAAATAAAATATTTTATTACATGTAAAACTAAGAATGTTATATATCTATTGCAGTACGGATGTAAATGCCAATACTTGGGTCAAACATCCTGATTTTTAAAGAATAGGATTATGGAACATCTTAACGAAATGGAAAAAGAACATAATGACCATGGAATACCTCTACACTATAATAACTGTCAATTTTTCAAAAAGGAAACTTTTATGTGGATAGGAATAGAAAGAGTTAAAGTTCATTGGAGAGGTGGGGAATCTGGGGATATAGACAGACAATTAGGTCAAAGAGAACTAAGATGGATACATACCCTTAAAACATATGCCCGTTGGGGTCTTATTAAAGATACTAAGGCCTAGATTTAGAGTTCGGCGGTAAAAGGGCTGTTAACGCTCCGCGGGTTTTTTTCTGGCCGCACCATAAATTTAACTCTGGTATCGAGAGTTCAAACAAATGCTGCGTTAGGCTCCAAAAAAGGAGCGTAGAGCATTTTTACCGCAAATGCAACTCTCGATACCAGAGCTGCTTACGGACGCGGCCGGCATCAAAAACGTGCTCGTGCACGATTCTCCCATAGGAAACAATGGGGCTGTTTGAGCTGAAAAAAAACCTAACACCTGCAAAAAAGCAGCGTTCAGCTCCTAACGCAGCCCCATTGTTTCCTATGGGGAAACACTTCCTACGTCTGCACCTAACACTCTAACATGTACCCCGAGTCTAAACACCCCTAACCTTACACTTATTAACCCCTAATCTGCCGCCCACGCTATCGCTGACCCCTGCATTACACTTTTAACCCCTAATCTGCCGCTCCGTAAAACGCCGCCACCTACGTTATCCCTATGTACCCCTAATCTGCTGCCCTAACATCGCCGACCCCTATGTTATATTTATGAACCCCTAATCTGCCCCCCACAACGTCGCCGACACCTACCTACACTTATTAACCCCTAATCTGCCGAGCGGACCTGAGCGCTACTATAATAAAGTTATTAACCCCTAATCCGCCTCACTAACCCTATCATAAATAGTATTAACCCCTAATCTGCCCTCCCTAACATCGCCGACACCTACCTTCAATTATTAACCCCTAAACTTCCGATCGGAGCTCACCGCTATTCTAATAAATGGATTAACCCCTAAAGCTAAGTCTAACCCTAACACTAACACCCCCCTAAGTTAAATATAATTTTTATCTAACGAAATAAATTAACTCTTATTAAATAACTTATTCCTATTTAAAGCTAAATACTTACCTGTAAAATAAATCCTAATATAGCTACAATATAAATTATAATTATATTATAGCTATTTTAGGATTAATATTTATTTTACAGGCAACTTTGTAATTATTTTAACCAGGTACAATAGCTATTAAATAGTTAAGAACTATTTAATAGTTACCTAGTTAAAATAATAACAAATTTACCTGTAAAATAAATCCTAACCTAAGTTATAATTAAACCTAACACTACCCTATCAATAAAATAATTAAATAAACTACCTACAATTACCTACAATTAACCTAACACTACACTATCAATAAATAAATTAAACACAATTGCTACAAATAAATACAATTAAATAAACTAGCTAAAGTACAAAAAATAAAAAAGAACTAAGTTACAGAAAATAAAAAAATATTTACAAACATAAGAAAAATATTACAACAATTTTAAACTAATTACACCTACTCTAAGCCCCCTAATAAAATAACAAAGCCCCCCAAAATAAAAAATTCCCTACCCTATTCTAAATTAAAAAAGTTACAAGCTCTTTTACCTTACCAGCCCTGAACAGGGCCCTTTGCGGGGCATGCCCCAAGAATTTCAGCTCTTTTGCCTGTAAAAGAATAAATACAATACCCCCCCCCCCCAACATTACAACCCACCACCCACATACCCCTAATCTAACCCAAACCCCCCTTAAATAAACCTAACACTAAGCCCCTGAAGATCTTCCTACCTTGTCTTCACCATCCAGGTATCACCGATCCGTCCTGGCTCCAAGATCTTCATCCAACCCAAGCGGGGGTTGGCGATCCATAATCCGGTGCTCCAAAGTCTTCCTCCTATCCGGCAAGAAGAGGACATCCGGACCGGCAAACATCTTCTCCAAGCGGCATCTTCGATCTTCTTCCATCCGGTGCGGAGCGGGTCCATCTTGAAGCAGGCGACGCGGATCCATCCTCTTCTTCCGATGTCTCCCGACTAATGACGGTTCCTTTAAGGGACGTCATCCAAGATGGCGTCCCTCGAATTCCGATTGGCTGATAGGATTCTATCAGCCAATCGGAATTAAGGTAGGAATTTTCTGATTGGCTGATGGAATCAGCCAATCAGAATCAAGTTCAATCCGATTGGCCGATCCCATCAGCCAATCAGATTGAGCTTGCATTCTATTGGCTGATCGGAACAGCCAATAGAATGCGAGCTCAATCTGATTGGCTGATTGGATCAGCCAATCGGATTGAACTTGATTCTGATTGGCTGATTCCATCAGCCAATCAGAAAATTCCTACCTTAATTCCGATTGGCTGATAGAATCCTATCAGCCAATCGGAATTCGAGGGACGCCATCTTGGATGACGTCCCTTAAAGGAACCGTCATTAGTCGGGAGACATCGGAAGAAGAGGATGGATCCGCGTCGCCTGCTTCAAGATGGACCCTCTCCGCACCGGATGGAAGAAGATCGAAGATGCCGCTTGGAGAAGATGTTTGCCGGTCCGGATGTCCTCTTCTTGCCGGATAGGAGGAAGACTTTGGAGCACCGGATTATGGATCGCCAACCCCCGCTTGGGTTGGATGAAGATCTTGGAGCCAGGACGGATCGGTGATACCTGGATGGTGAAGACAAGGTAGGAAGATCTTCAGGGGCTTAGTGTTAGGTTTATTTAAGGGGGGTTTGGGTTAGATTAGGGGTATGTGGGTGGTGGGTTGTAATGTTGGGGGGGGTATTGTATGTTTTTCTTTACAGGCAAAAGAGCTGAAATTCTTGGGGCATGCCCCGCAAAGGGCCCTGTTCAGGGCTGGTAAGGTAAAAGAGCTTGTAACTTTTTTAATTTAGAATAGGGTAGGGAATTTTTTATTTTGGGGGGCTTTGTTATTTTATTAGGGGGCTTAGAGTAGGTGTAATTAGTTTAAAATTGTTGTAATATTTTTCTTATGTTTGTAAATATTTTTTTATTTTCTGTAACTTAGTTCTTTTTTATTTTTTGTACTTTAGCTAGTTTATTTAATTGTATTTATTTGTAGCAATTGTGTTTAATTTATTTATTGATAGTGTAGTGTTAGGTTAATTGTAGGTAATTGTAGGTAGTTTATTTAATTATTTTATTGATAGGGTAGTGTTAGGTTTAATTATAACTTAGGTTAGGATTTATTTTACAGGTAAATTTGTTATTATTTTAACTAGGTAACTATTAAATAGTTCTTAACTATTTAATAGCTATTGTACCTGGTTAAAATAATTACAAAGTTGCCTGTAAAATAAATATTAATCCTAAAATAGCTATAATATAATTATAATTTATATTGTAGCTATATTAGGATTTATTTTACAGGTAAGTATTTAGCTTTAAATAGGAATAAGTTATTTAATAAGAGTTAATTTATTTCGTTAGATAAAAATTATATTTAACTTAGGGGGGTGTTAGTGTTAGGGTTAGACTTAGCTTTAGGGGTTAATCCATTTATTAGAATAGCGGTGAGCTCCGATCGGAAGTTTAGGGGTTAATAATTGAAGGTAGGTGTCGGCGATGTTAGGGAGGGCAGATTAGGGGTTAATACTATTTATGATAGGGTTAGTGAGGCGGATTAGGGGTTAATAACTTTATTATAGTAGCGCTCAGGTCCGCTCGGCAGATTAGGGGTTAATAAGTGTAGGCAGGTGTCGGCGACGTTGAGGGGGGCAGATTAGGGGTTAATAAAAATAATATAGGGGTCGGCGGTGTTAGGGGCAGCAGATTAGGGGTACATAGGGATAACGTAGGTGGCGGCGATTTGCGGTCGGAAGATTAGGGGTTAATTATTGTAAGTAGCTGGCGGCGACGTTGTGGGGGGCAGGTTAGGGGTGAATAAATATAATACAGGGGTTGGCGGGGTTAGGGGCAGCAGATTAGGGGTACATAAATATAACGTAGGTGGCGGTCGGCAGATTAGGGGTTACAAATTTTAATCGAGTGGCGGCGGTGTGGGGGGACCTCGGTTTAGGGGTACATAGGTAGTTTATGGGTGTTAGTGTACTTTAGGGTACAGTAGTTAAGAGCTTTATAAACCGGCGTTAGCCAGAAAGCTCTTAACTCCTGCTATTTTCAGGCGGCTGGAATCTTGTCGTTAGAGCTCTAACGCTCACTGCAGAAACGACTCTAAATACCGGCGTTAGAAAGATCCCATTGAAAAGATAGGCTACGCAAATGGCGTAGGGGGATCTGCGGTATGGAAAAGTCGCGGCTGAAAAGTGAGCGTTAGACCCTTTAATCACTGACTCCAAATACCAGCGGGCGCCCAAAACCAGCGTTAGGAGCCTCTAACGCTGGTTTTGACGGCTACCGCCGAACTCTAAATCTAGGCCTAGGATTGCTGCCTTTGTATAAAGTTAACATATCTTTTATATACAGATATGACGCAAAATTAAATATACACAGGATTCTTGGTGATAAAGAAAGATGGGTATTCATAGTTGTTGTATTCTTAATTTGTGATACCTCACAATATAAAGTGAAATATGCATCTAGTTACATGCCTAAGAAAACTTAAACAGTAGTATGCTGTTTTCTTACAAATGTTCTTTTACAAATGTGAATATGTTATGGAGTAATCACTCTCAAATATAAACTATAACCTAACCACTTTTTACCATATACCGTAGAAGTATAATTGAGACTCTAATGATGTGGATGTTAGATCTCCGTTATTGTTTATATCGTAAGGGCAATTTTCAGAACTTATTCACACTATAAGGCTATGGTTATTATATTGTTCATCAGAACCATATTAATCACACTTTTCTTTTCTTCATCTGTTACCCAGTTCATATCGGCATACAAAGCTGATAATACATCTACATGTTTTGAATGGGATGTTTTCTGATTTTACAAAATCAATATGTGATCACCGCAAACAAACTCGGACCTGTTTAGAAACTGACATAGAACGGCTCGAAAGTGAACTACAACAGCCCATTGCTAAGGATTGGCAAAGACCGGTTTAAATAAATGGAAGGCGATTGGTCGCTTATATGTCATTGGAGTTAGTACATAGTTTTTGATCCTTAACAATCAGCGGAATACTATGTATAGGTTTTACATTGTTAAAATAAGATGTTAATAAAAAAGTTACTATGTTAAATAGATTTTACAAAAGCTTGGTTTATTTTTATGTTAGATTTTAATTGTAACGAGTGTAAACCTGACCTCAGCCAATGAGGTATCGAGTAGCGTCTCTGATTGTATATTTAAGACCGCCTGTGTTGTGGAAAGGTATGCTTGGTGTGTAAAGCACATTTTTATCTTTGAATGCTCTTGAAAAAGACGGCCTGGACCATTGAAACGCGTTGGGCAAATAAAACTGATTTTATACATAAGAAATGTTAAAGTTTTCTTTGAACAAATTAGGAACCGTTTATTCCAATATATGCTGTGAGTATCTACACTTTTATACATAATGTATGGATGCAACACTTCTGCGAAATCTCTTTACTCAAAATCCTCAGACAAATTTCTGAAAAGGTTTCAGACCACACTTCAGTGAACAAGTGGGATCCCTGGATGAACCTCCTTCTACAAAAACACTTTATTATCTTGGTATCTATTGTTGAAAAAGAATATGTATATACCGTACACTAGTAGGAGCTAGCTGCTGATTGGTGCCTGCAGACATTTGTCTCTTGTGATTGGCTGAGTAGATGTGTTCAGCTAGCTTTTATTAGTGCAATGTTGTTCCTTCTGCAAAGGATATCAATGAAATGATGAAAATTCGATAACATAAGTAAAATGGAAAGATGTTTAAAATTGTATGTTCTATCTGAATCATGAAAGGCAAATAAATGGGTTTCATCTCTCTTTAAGGACCTCCTCTTTATTTACCTCCCCATTCCCTATGCCCTTCTCACTGACTCTGCCAGCTGCCTCACTCTCTTACCACACCACTGTTTTCTCAGTCACTTATTTTCCTCCTTTAGTTACTTCCTTATATCCCATTCCTGCTCTGAAGTTCCAGGCTGCTGGTAGGGCCACATGACTCTATGGACAGGTCAAAGTAGTGCAGTGCAACTGCAGCAAGCCAAAGCGTTCAGAGCATGACATATGTTGTATACAGTATTATTTACAGCACACCATTAATACTGCTGCTGCTAGAATGGGCAAATATAGTTTACCTGTTTTTATGATGTCATTTTTAAACATTAGTGGAGTTGGTTGGTTTCTGAACGCTTACACACTGATGCTGTATTCTGTCTACTGCTGTTAGTAATTTCATCCTGGCTAAGCTGTATCCAATCCTTGTTTATTCATATCTATTACACTATCTAGTACATAACCTACTTATGTGTTTGTCAAGTCAGTTCATTCATATTAAATGAACTGAAAGTAAATTATACAAATGCATTCCCTTTTGTGACTAGGCATTGTTTTTCATCAAGATTTCCATCATATTATGTTGATTACTGTCTAAGACATAATTACTTTCCATATAAACAGATACAAATAATTCACATAAAAAAAAATCTACAATACATTGCACTTTTCATATTATATTTTGAGCTGTGGCCTTTTGCTAATATATAATCATAGACAACTGGCTCTGTACCAGAGATGTAAAATGCTTTTAAATTGAACAGTTAGTGACTATTTCCTTGCTACTAATAAGGACAAAGTGTTTTTAGATTTAGTCATTCATCAAAATCCTATTTCACTACATTGAATTTTTAAGCACTCTTATATGCAGCTAGCTTCTGTTTTAAGCATCCCTAACCACAATATGTAAAATAAGGGGATGATAAATGCACCATAACTTTGAATCTCTCTCTGTTGTTCCTGCATCTTTATCTTGTCTCCTGGATACATTTTTTTATAGCATAGACAGGGACCCTTGTAGTTACTCTCACAGAAATCTAGATGCAACCTCTACTAGGAATTTATCACAAATATAGAAAAACATAAACAAAACTGACTCTAATACTAAAGCATAAAATTGAGGTTTTGTTACAGCTATTGGCAAAGGGATGATAAGCACAAGTGTGTGTTAATGGCTCATCCAGTTAAGATAGGGAATATATAGGAGTAGAGCCTAAGGTAAAGGGACCTTGCTATCACTAGTGATTAACCCCTTCTATGATAATCTAAATATGAGATGCAAAAATGTTAGTAAGTGACAGCGCTAAACAGCACAGGTCAGATCTATATAAATCAGTGTTATACTAGATGTAGAAAATTGTTTATTTAAAACACATATATATGAGCTGATAATAGATTTGATTCAAAGGTTATAGAAACAAATAGACTTTACTGAAGATAATAACAATGGATAAAAATGTATATAAGGGACGTCTCCCTTTACAATTAGTACATAAAAGAAAATATTATTAAATGCCTATTATGTTAAAAAATGGCCAAAAATACAGCTTTAAAAATGACTCTCGTCACATTTATAAGTTAAATAGAGAGAACAATAAACATACAGTCCCAATATGATTTCCAATGGTTATTGTAAACTGGAGAATGCAAAGTCGTTAAGTTGATTATATTATAAGGTACCTCGTTATTTAAACAATGAAATGAAGGTATTATTTAAATGCCTCAGATTCCGGTGGTTCTGTATTTGGCACTGCTTACAAGCAGAGAAACTTATTGGTCTGTATACTTGAGGTGTGTGATATCATAGGTTGGCATATATAACAGATGTTTAAATAACAGCAATATGATATCTTTCAGAGTGTTGTGGTGGAGATGACACAAATACCTCTTTTATCCGTGTAGTCACAGTGGTAAGTATTAGACTCTGTTGAGAACATGTAGCGGTACTTGGTATACCCCTCCTGCGGGTGTACTACGAATAGCCAGTATACCTCCTGGGCATCCTGATCCGCGACACTTAATTCACGGCTCTTTAGATGGAAACAAGTAGCAACGCTGTGTGGCAACTTGTACTGGTTAAGTAGATCCGTTCTGTAAACTCCGATCCTGCGATGTAGCAAAGTCCCACTAGTAGTGGTGTGGTCGTATTTACGATGGTTCCTTGCTTTGGGGCACTTTGTGCTGATTGATTAGATGCACTCTGTGTACTCCGATTCTATGATGGAATAGCAAATACCACTAGTAGTGGTGTGATTGTTCTAGAGATGATTATTGATCAATACTTAGAAAGCAGAGTGTAATTTTCATAGTAATATGACTGTTTTCATACAGCTATATAAATTTAGATTCAAAGTTCATTGTAGTAGCTGGCAGTCTTTATATTAGGGACTGTACCATAAAGCAAAGTTTGAGAGTGGTCTTGGTCAACGCGTTTCGCCACTAAGGGGCTTTATCAAGACATATGATAACAAACCAAACATTGCTCTATATAAATGGATTGTTTCTGTTGTATTGGTCTTTAAATTGGTTTTCAAATTGGCTTCAGCTGGTACTGAAGTGAAGAGAGATTCTCCATTTTGGATACTGGTAGCTATTCATATAAGTTATACATCTCCTTATTTAAAGGCACATGTACAAAGGGTACATATTCCAGAAAGCATATATCCGTATAAAATGATATTAAGGGTTACATTATATTTGCTCTTAAAGGGATTTGATACTTATAAACACGGGGATATATCAATCTCTGAATTTAATCCTGATGGTTGGAGGGTGTTTATTTTGTAAATAAGTTCTGCTTCTAATTTAAGTAATTTCAGTTCTAAACTTCCTCCTCGCCAGTTAGGGCTAACCTTTTTAATACCCCAATATTGGAAGTCCTTTAGATTGTTTTTATGAATATCTCTAAAATGGCTATATAAATATGTATCAAGGGTTCCCTTATTAATGCAGGATATATGTTCCGCTATACTTTCTCTGAGGGTTCTTGTAGTTTCTCCTAAATATATTTTATTACAAGTGCACTGTATGGCATAAATAACCTCCTTATCCTTACATCTTATGATTTGTTTAATTACATGTTTATAATTATTAGAACTGGAAGTTAGTGATTTGATTTTACTTGAAATTTGGCAGGATCTGCATCCAAAGCAAGGGAAGAAACCCTGTAGAGGATCCCCATTCATATTTTGTATATATCCCTTACAGTTTTTTGGTTTCAGTTCCCTAGGTGCTAATAAACTTTTAAAATTTTGAGCTTTTCTATAGATAATTCTTGGTCGATCCTTAACTTTATCGCCAATTAAAGGATCTGTTTGAATAAGATGCCAGTGTTTATTAAGAATTTTTGTCATAATTTTACATTGTAAGGAGGTCTTCTTCTGTTCCTTTCCATACCATAATCAGATCGTCAATATATCTCTTATAGAGCACAAGATTCGCACCCATCTCATGCTCTGGGGAAAAAGATTCTTCCCAATGTCCCATAAATAAATTGGCATAGCTGGGTGCCCATAGCAGTCTCCCTTACTTGTAGAAAAAAAAATCTTCTCAAATGAGAAATAATTTTGTTCCAGAATAAACCTGCCCTTGAGGATAAATTATTTTTGTTCTATCAATAAGGTGTGGTCTTTATCTAAATAAAATTTGATGGCTTGAAGTCCTAATTCATGATTTATGCTTGTATAAAGCGATGAAACATTGCAGGTTACAATAATGTATTGGTTATCCCATATAAATTCATTTAAGCAATGCAGAATGTCTCTAGTGTCTTTTAGGTAAGATGCTAATTCTTTTATATAATGTTGAAGAAAGCCATCAATGTATTGAGAGAGGTTGGCTGTAATTGAATTAATGCCTGATATTATGGGTCGAAGGAGATAATTTTAGAAAATAATCCACCTATGGACATAGATATACTAGGGATTACCAGACACATGACAATTATGCTAATCCTAGAGACAATAGATTACATGATGATCACTATCAAAATCACAGGGAACACCAACATTGGAAAAATAAAAACACTAGGGAGTACCAGTCGAATTACGGTTACAACCAAAATAGACATATAAATGGCTATACTTATAATCACGAAGAAGAACGACACAATTATAGAAACAATCGCAGATATGAAGACCCAGACACTAATTGGAAGGTTAGAACCCACAACAGATTTCAAATGTTAGAGGAGGAAAAATGTCCTGATAGAGTGAACTATTTTTTAGAGTTGAGCCCTCAGAGACCAAAACCACCTATAGACCCAGAACAACAAGACTCAAGCGTAAAAAGAACAAGAGAGGGAAACGAGGAGGGAGAAAGGGAAAGGGAACAGAAAACACTGAGATAAAACCTAATGGGATTTTCAATTTAAGCAGTAAAACACTCAATAAAGATGAAGAAAGAATTCTAAATTTGGGCCTAAGTTTCGCACCCTCCACAAGACTAAATAAATTCAATACCCACATCCATATCAGTCAGTTCATAAGAAAGCTTACACTGAAAATATTCTTTATTAAGAATCCTATTGAAAGGAATTATGTCGTAACTGACCCACTCAAAATTCAACATGCTAAATTCAGACACACAGACTTTAAGTCCAAATCAAAATTTTATCCGGTGAATGATAAGGGTCGGAACCTTGAACTGTTTTAAAAATTAGTTCAAAAAGACATCCAAAAAGTAAACATTAAATAAAAGATATCCCATAATCTCACTTATCGTGAAAGATCAGTATTAAAGGAGTTTACAAGAGAACAAAAATTTAGTTATAAAACCAGCAGATAGGGTAGTTGTAATGGACAGGTCAAAATATGTAAATGAAGCCACCAGACTTTTAGGAGATAAAGAAACTTATAAAGAATTGAAAATGGACCCCACCAAAAAATTGATATCTAGACTAATCACCATCATTGATGATGCAAAATCAATAGGAGTCTTAACTAATAAAGAATTTAATTTCTTAAAACCTACTTTTATGAAAATTCCAATATTTTACCTGTTGCCTAAAATTCACAAAGTCATTACCAATCCCCCAGGAAGACCCATAATATCAATCATTAATTCAATTACAGACAACCTTTCTCAATACATTGATGGCTTTCTTCAACATCATGTAAAATAATTACCATCTTACCTAAAAGACACTGAAGACATTCTGCATTGCTTAAATGAATTTATACGGGATAACCAATACATTCTT
Organism: Bombina bombina; assembly: GCF_027579735.1. NCBI lineage: Eukaryota > Metazoa > Chordata > Amphibia > Anura > Bombinatoridae > Bombina > Bombina bombina. The sequence continues at coordinate 1,206,832,839 of NC_069500.1, read as the reverse complement.
GTAACCTGCGATGCTTCATCGCTTTATACAAGCATAAATCATGAATTAGGACTTCAAGCCATCAAATTTTATTAAGGTAAAGACCACTCCTTATTGATAGAACAAAAATAATTTATCCTCAAGGGCATTAGGTTTATTCTGGAACAAAATTATTTCTCATTTGAGAAGAATTTTTTCTACAAGGGGGATGCTATGGGCACAAGATTCGCACCCAGCTATGCTAATTTATTTATATGAATAGCAACCAAATAGGCCTACAATTCACACATACTCACCTTTTTAGATCTAGACATAGGGATCAAAGAAGAAGAATTAATAACCTCTACCCATTTCAAAAAAGTAGATGCCAATAATTTGATCCACTATAAAAGTTGCCACCTTCAAAGGTGGAAAGATAATATTCCCAAAGGTCAATACCTGAGGATAAAAATAAATTGTTCTAGGTCTTTGGATTACAATGAACAAATTAAGTTACTTGAAAAAAAGTTTTGTGAAAGAGGTTATCATTCTGAAATAAATGAAAAAGCAAAAATAGAAGTAAATAGCAGAGATAGAAGTATAGAAAAGCTCAAAATTTTAAAAGTTTATTAGCACCTAGGGAACTGAAACCAAAAAACTGTAAGGGATATATACAAAATCTGAATGGGGATCCTCTACAAGGTTTCTTCCCTTGCTTTGGATGCAGATCCTGCCAATTTTCAAGTAAAATCAAATCACTCACTTCCAGTTCTAATAATTATAAACATGTAATTAAAGAAATCATAAGATGTAATGATAAGAGGGTTATTTATGCCATAAAGTGCACTTGTAATATAATATATTTAGGAGAAACTACAAGAACCCTCAGAGAACGTATAACGGAACATATCTCCTGCATTAATAAGGAAACCCTTGATACATATTTATGGTGAAAATATTTTTATTCATAAATTTTTACAAATACAAAAACAGTAAACAGTGGTCATAAGTTCCAACATTCTCAAGTCGCTCGGTACAAATCACATACATTACAAAGAAAAACACTTTGACATATGGGTAAAAATGTGTCTCCACTCTCCTAAGATGTTTTGTGGTTCTATTTTATATAAGTTTTGCTTGGCCTAGTCCATTCCTGCCCCCCCCTCCTCCTCGAGGCTTCATAGTAATGTATGAAGGGTTCCCATTGCTGAAGAAATGTTTTTTTATCGTCTAGATATTCTGCTGTGGCGCTCGCCATATCAAAGTGATATATCATCTTTTGTTTGATCATATCAAAACTAGGGGGGTTCCCTTCCAAAATTGGGCTATGCTCAGTCTGACAATAGTACAGATCCATCTTGCTAACTTATTATTATGTTTGGAGATTCCTGGAATCGGGAAGTGGAGGAGAGCCTGCTCCATTGTCAACGTTATTGTTTTTTGGAGAATCTCACTCACTAGGGAGGAGTCCTGATTCCAAACTTCCTTAACTAGTCTACAGTCCCACCACATGTGGGCGTATGTCCCAGTTTCACCGCACCCTCTATAGCAAAGTTTGGTGAGAGGGTCTCCACCTCCTCCCGACCTAGTTGGGAATAAGTACCATCTGAAGGCTACCTTAACGAAATTTTCCTTAAGAGCCGCATTTTGTGAGAAAGATAACCCACTGGCTAAATTCTCCTTCCATGTCTCTATAGACCAGGTTTTCCCTGTGTCATTTTCCCATTTTAGCATTATGGGTGGTTTGCTATCTTGTGGAGTGCTGTTGAGTAGTGTATATAGGGTAGAGATCCCACCTCTAACGTTCTGATCAGAAAGGCAAAGCCTCTCTAGTGTGGTACTTATAGGAACCTTCTCCCCCCCATAATTTGTTGTGCTCTTGATTTTAATTGGAGGTAATGATACCAAATATTTATATCTTCGCTATCTAAGGCTTGATACTGTTCGTATGAAATTAACTTGGCGTCTTTGTATATGTCTGCTATTCTGTAAAGCCCTTTATTATGCCATTTCTGTTGTGTAATTTTATCGAGTGGGGTGTTTTTGGGTGTCAAGGGAGTGATCATTGATCTCCTATTGAGGAGGGGGAATTTGGAGTTCACAGTTTTCCAAATGTGTAGGGTATGCTGAATTGCAATAAATTCACATTTTTTATGAGTGATATCATTGTTGGGGGTCCATAAGAGATTGGATAATGGCGAGGTGTTCATAATGTTAGATTCAATTTTTATCCATTGCGAATTATCATGAGGTTTGAACCAATGTAAGGTCTGGGCCATACGGGCTGAGTAATAGTATGGGACAAGGTTTGGGAGACCCACCCCCCCCTCTCTTTTTGAAGTACACATGATATTTTTATTGATTCTTGCTCTTTTACCCTGCCATACAAACTTCGAGATATCCTTTTGGAGTTTATGTAGGTCTGACAGGGGAAGAGATATTGGCATGGAGCGGAATAAATATAGCAATTTGGGTAGCAGGGACATCTTGGTAGAGATAATTCGTCCATATAGAGAGATTTTGAGTTTCGTCCATTTTATTAATAAGGCTCTAATTTTTTTAAACATGGGGAGGTAATTTAATTGATATAGGGAGTGTATATTATTAGATAGGTTAATTCCTAGATATTTAATTGACTTTTTTGGCCATTTGAATGCAAAATTAACTTCCATAAGTTTTTTAGTGTGGTTTGGCAACTCGATTCCTAGGGCTTCGCATTTCTCCTCATTTATTTTATAACCCGATAGGAACCCAAACTGCTGTATTAATTTGTATACCGGTGGGAGGGATAATAAGGGTTTAGTTAACGTCAAGATCACATCATCGGCGAACAGGGATATCTTATGTTCTGTTTGGCCTACCTGAATTCCGGAGATGTCTCGATTTTCTCTAATTTTAATAGCCAACGGTTCTTTGCTCAAAGCAAATAGCAGTGGGGATAGCGGGCATCCCTGTCTAGTTCCGTTGTTGATATGTATGGTTTTAGACTGATATCCTGCCAATTTTACAAAAGCTGTTGGGAATGAATATAGTGATTTGAGAGCGTCATAAAATGACCCTGAAATACCCACCCTCTCCAGAACCGCAAACATAAAGTCCCAGTTAATTCTATCGAATGCCTTCTCTGCGTCCAAAGAGAGGAACAGAGAAGGCATTCTTCCCACCGTGGCTATATTGATCAGATCAATAATCTTCCTAGTGTTGTCTGGGGCCTCTCTTTGTGAAATAAATCCAACTTGGTTTGGGTGAATTAGTTTAATAAGGAGTGGGTTTAGGCGGTTCGCTAAAATTTTAGTAAATCATTTAATATCCTGATTGATTAAGGAAATGGGTCGGTAGTTGTGGCAATGTTGTTTATTTTTCCCCGGTTTTGGGATTACTGTAATTCTGGCCGACAGCATTTCTCTAGGTATATCTTTACCCTGCATCATGGCATTAAATACTTTGACTAGCTGAGGTATCAGAATGGGATGTAGTATTTTATAAAAGATGGCAGGGTAGCCATCAGGTCCTGGGGCTTTAGATCGTTTAAGATTTTTAATATTCAATTTTATTTCCTCTTGGGTTATGGGGCTATTTAGGGATTCTAACTCCTCTTCTGTTATAGTTGGCATTGTATTCTCTCCAAGAAAGGCGGATAGGTCTGGGGCTTTGTCTCTACCTTTATTTGCTAATGATATATTATACAGTTTATCATAGTAGTCTGCAAAAATGTTGGCAATGTCCTGGGGGTCATTGGTCATTTTGTTATTTGGAGATTGTACCTGGGGGACTGTTGTGATTTTCGTTATTTCTTTTAGTTTGTTAGCTAGCATTCGGTCAGGCTTATTGCCGTAGATATAGTACTGAGTGTCCACTATTTTTATAGCTCTTGCTGCTTCCTTATTTAGAAGTGAGTCTAATTCTGCATTTTTGGTCTTGAGTAGGTTAGTTAAATTACGTGAAGGGTTAAGCCCTATTTGTGATCGAAGCCTGTTTGTCTCCGCTTTTAGGTTTATTAATTTAGTTTCCCTAAGTTTATTTTGTCTGCCAGATTCAGCCATAAGTAAACCTCGCGTATATGCCTTTAGTGCTCCCCATTCTAAGATAGGGTTCTGTGTGGAGTTATTGTTGATATTGATAAATTCAGTGATTTGTTGCTTAAGTTGTGTTAGTTCCGGACCTTCCTTGATACATATTTATATAGCCATTTTAGAGATATTCATAAAATCAATCTAAAGAACTTCCAATATTTAAAAAGGTTAATCCTAACTGGCGAGGAGGAAGTTTAGAACTGAAATTACTTAAATTAGAAGCAGAACTTATTTACAAAATGAACACCCTCAAACCGTCAGGATTAAATTCAAAGATTGATATATCCCCGTTTTTATAAGTATCAAATCCCTTTAAGAGCAAATATAATGTAACCCTTAATCTCCTTTTATAGGAATATATGCTTTCTGGAATATGTACCCTTTGTACATGTGCCTTTAAATAAGGAGATTTATACCTCCTAAGTATAAATATTTTTATCACACCGATTAATTATTGGGGTATTATCACTATTTAGAGCCACATAAATTCTGCAAATATTCCAACCACCTTTGTGACTTCTATGTCATTTTTAACTCTTTAATTAATACAAATGTCTAAGAATTCGCTTGATACATTTATCAAACACATTTTATTATTTTAAATCACACAAATAACCTTAAGCAAAACAATATATCTTTATTTAATGGTTTTTAGTGCTAACTGTATACCAAACAGCTGTTTTTTTGGTTTAACTTGTCAGCTAGCCAAACATTGATTTTTGAATCACTATATTAAAACGATTAAACAAATGCCCTATTGATTATACCTTATATGAATAGCTACCAGTATCCAAAATGGAGAATCTCTCTTCACTTCAGTACCAGCTGAAGCCAATTTGAAAACCAATTAAATGACCAATGCAACAGAAACAATCCCTTTATATAGAACAAAGTTTAGTTTGTTATCATATGTCTTGATAAAGCCCCTTAGTGGTGAAACACGTTGACCAGGACCACTCTCAAACTTTTCTTTATGCTACAGTCCCTAATATAAACACTGCCAGCTACTACAACGTACTTTGAATCTAAATTTCTATAGCTGTATGAAAACAGCCATATTACTATGAAATCTACACTCTGCTTTCTAAGTCTTGTTCAATAACCATCTCTAGGAACCATCGTAAATATGACCACACCACTACTAGTGGGACTTTGCTACATCGTAGGATCGGAGTTTACAGAACGGATCTACTTAATCAGTACAAGTTGCCACACAGCATTGCTACTTGTTTCTATTTGTTTCCATCCAAAGAGCCGTGAATTAAGTGCCGCAGATCAGGACGCCCAGGAGGTATACTGGCTATTTGTAGTACACCCGCAGGAGGGGTATACCATCTACCACTACACGTTCTCAACGGAGTCTAATACTTACCACTGTGACTACACGGATAAAAGAGGTATTTGTGTCATCTCTAACGCAACACTCTGAAAGATATCATATTGCTGTTATTTAAACATCTGTTATATATGCCATCCTATGATATCACACACCTCAAGTATACAGACCAATACGTTTCTCTGCTTGTAAGCAGTGCCAAATACAGAACCACCGGAATCTGAGGCAATTAAATAACACCTTCATTTCATTGTTTAAATAACGATTGAATGTTTTTTTAAAGGACTATTTCACTTTTAAGGTACCTTATAATATAATCAACTTAACTTAGACTTTGCATTCTCCAGTTTACAATAACCATTGGAAATCATATTGGGACTGTATGTTTATTGTTCTCGCTATTTTTTTTCCAACTTATTTATACAATTTCTTTACTGTCCATGAACAAGCACATTTCTCTAAAGCTAATCTTTTATTTGTTATCTGTTAATGTCCAAGAAATAGCTACATTTATACCTCAACAAACAATATCTCATAGAAAGTTATTTTCTATGTATTTGTTCTACCAAAAACTGATATATAATTTTTTACATAAATGTGTATTTGTAATTCTGGAAATCATTATATGCCTATCTCATGTTTTTTTGTTTCTTAAAATGATTATTAATGCTAGAATTTTTAAATATATCTTTGCACATACTTGTGTGTATGTGTATATATATATATATATATATATATATATACTGTATGTATATATATATATATGTGTGTGTGTGTGTTATATCAGAAATCTTTTGCAAACATATTTACATGTCCCTAAATTCTTTTTTTTTGTTCTAAACAATGTTGTCTTTCATATCTCTGTGTTTTATTTATATCTCTATATGTATATTATGAAAATTTATTATTATTCTGAGCAGGAATAATTGTGAATATAACATGTAATCAGGGTATCATGTGTATTTATTTGCAATCAATGGATATTTTAAGAGCTGGTTTCAGTTTTCTCTCTGCACCTGTGTAACCCCTCCTGTTTGCAGTCTAGTTTTAAACACCACTTCTAAACAGGTGTTAAAAAATAGGCTCACATATAAGATGACATTTCTTGAAGAAAATGAAATTCAAGAGAAGGAAGAAAAACACTGGCCTAGATTTAGAGTTTGGCGTTAGCCGTGAAAACCAGCGTTAGAGGCTCCTAACGCTGGTTTTAGGCTACCTCCGGTATTTGGAGTCACTCAAAAAAGGGTCTAACGCTCACTTTTCAGCCGCGACTTTTCCATACCGCAGATCCCCTTACGTAAATTGCGTATCCTATCTTTTCAATGGGATTTTTCTAACTCCGGTATTTAGAGTCGTGTCTGAAGTGAGCGTTAGAAATCTAACGACAAAACTCCAGCCGCAGGAAAAAAGTCAGTAGTTAAGAGCTTTCTGGGCTAACGCCGGTTTATAAAGCTCTTAACTACTGTACTCTAAAGTACACTAACACCCATAAACTACCTATGTACCCCTAAACCGAGGTCCCCCCACATCGCCGCAACTCGATTATTTTTTTTAACCCCTAATCTGCCGACCGCCAACTACATTATCCTTATGTACCCCTAATCTGCTGCCCCTAACACCGCCGACCCCTATATTATATTTATTAACCCCTAATCTGCCCCCCACAACGTCGCCGCCAGCTACCTACACTTATTAACCCCTAATCTGCCGACCGCAAAGCGCCGCCACCTACGTTATCCTTATGTACCCCTAATCTGCTGCCCCTAACACCACCGACCCCTATATTATATTTATTAACCCCTAATCTGCCCCCCCTCAACGTCGCCTCCACCTGCCTATACTTATTAACCCCTAATCTGCCAAGCGGACCACACCGCTACTATAATAAAGTTATTAACCCCTAATCCGCCTCACTAACCCTATAATAAATAGTATTAACCCCTAATCTGCCCTCCCTAACATCGCTGACACCTAACTTCAATTATTAACCCCTAATCTGCCAACCGGAGCTCACCGCTATTCTAATAAATGTATTAACCCCTAAAGCTAAGTCTAACCCTAACACTAACACCCCCCTAAATTAAATATAATTTTAATCTAACGAAATTAATTAACTCTTATTAAATAAATTATTCCTATTTAAAGCTAAATACTTACCTGTAAAATAAATCCTAATATAGCTACAATATAAATTATAATTACATTGTAGCTATTTTAGGATTAATATTTATTTTACAGGCAACTTTGTAATTATTTTAACCAGGTACAATAGCTATTAAATAGTTAAGAACTATTTAATAGCTACCTAGTTAAAATAATTACAAAATTACCTGTAAAATAAATCCTAACCTAAGTTACAATTAAACCTAACACTATACTATCATTAAATTAATTAAATAAAATACCTATAATTACCTACAATTAAACCTAACACTACACTATCAATACATTAATTAAATACAATATCTACAAATAACTACAATGAAATAAACTAACTAAAGTACAAAAAATAAAAAAGAACTAAGTTACAAAAAATAAAAAAATATTTACAAACATAAGAAAAATATTACAACAATTTTAAACTAATTACACCTACTCTAAGTCCCCTAATAAAATAACAAAGACCCCCAAAATAAAAAATGCCCTACCCTATTCTAAATTACTAAAGTTCAAAGCTCTTTTACCTTACCAGCCCTGAACAGGGCCCTTTGCGGGGCATGCCCCAAGAAGTTCAGCTCTTTTGCCTGTAAAAAAAAACATACAATACCCCCCCCCCAACATTACAACCCACCACCCACATACCCCTAATCTAACCCAAACCCCCCTTAAATAAACCTAACACTAAGCCCCTGAAGATCATCCTACCTTGTCTTCACCTCACCAGGTATCACCGATCCGTCCTGGCTCCAAAATCTTCATCCAACCCAAGCGGGGGCTGGCGATCCATCATCCGGGGGCTGAAGAGGTCCAGAAGAGGCTCCAAAGTCTTCATCCTATCCGGGAAGAAGAGGCGATCCGGACCGGCAACCATCTTGATCCAAGCGGCATCTTCTATCTTCATCCGATGACGACCGGCTCCATCTGAAGACCTCCACCGCGGACCCATCTTCTTCCGGCGACGTCCAACTGAATAATGACGGTTCCTTTAAGGGACGTCATCCAAGATGGCGTCCCTCGAATTCCGATTGGCTGATAGGATTCTATCAGCCAATCGGAATTAAGGTAGGAATATTCTGATTGGCTGATGGAATCAGCCAATCAGAATCAAGTTCAATCCGATTGGATGATCCAATCAGCCAATCAGATTGAGCTCGCATTCTTTTGGCTGATCGGAACAGCCAATAGAATGCGAGCTCAATCTGATTGGCTGATTGGATCAGCCACTCGGATTGAACTTGATTCTGATTGGCTGATTCCATCAGCCAATCAGAATATTCCTACCTTAATTCCGATTGGCTGATAGAATCCTATCAGCCAATCGGAATTCGAGGGACGCCATCTTGGATGACGTCCCTTAAAGGAACCGTCATTCTTCAGTTGGACGTCGCCGGAAGAAGATGGGTCCGCGGTGGAGGTCTTCAGGATGGAGCCGGTCTTCATCGGATGAAGATAGAAGATGCCGCTTGGATCAAGATGGTTGCCGGTCCGGATCGCCTCTTCTTCCTGGATAGGATGAAGACTTTGGAGCCTCTTCTGGACCTCTTCAGCCACCGGATGATGGATCGCCAGCCCCCGCTTGGGTTGGATGAAGATTTTGGAGCCAGGACGGATCGGTGATACCTGGTGAGGTGAAGACAAGGCAGGATGATCTTCAGGGGCTTAGTGTTAGGTTTATTTAAGGGGGGTTTGGGTTAGATTAGGGGTATGTGGGTGGTGGGTTGTAATGTTGGGGGGGGGTATTGTATGTTTTTTTTTACAGGCAAAAGAGCTGAACTTCTTGGGGCATGCCCCGCAAAGGGCCCTGTTCAGGGCTGGTAAGGTAAAAGAGCTTTGAACTTTAGTAATTTAGAATAGGGTAGGGCATTTTTTATTTTGGGGGTCTTTGTTATTTTATTAGGGGGCTTAGAGTAGGTGTAATTAGTTTAAAATTGTTGTAATATTTTTCTTATGTTTGTAAATATTTTTTTATTTTTTGTAACTTAGTTCTTTTTTATTTTTTGTACTTTAGTTAGTTTATTTCATTGTAGTTATTTGTAGGAATTGTATTTAATTTATTTATTGATAGTGTAGTGTTAGGTTTAATTGTAGGTAATTGTAGGTATTTTATTTAATTAATTTAATGATAGTATAGTGTTAGGTTTAATTGTAACTTAGGTTAGGATTTATTTTACAGGTAATTTTGTAATTATTTTAACTAGGTAACTATTAAATAGTTCTTAACTATTTAATAGCTATTGTACATGGTTAAAATAATTACAAAGTTGCCTGTAAAATAAATATTAATCCTAAAATAGCTATAATATAATTATAATTTATATTGTAGCTATATTAGGATTTATTTTACAGGTAAGTATTTAGCTTTAAATAGGAATAATTTATTTAATAAGAGATAATTAATTTCGTTAGATGTAAATTATATTTAACTTAGGGGGGTGTTAGTGTTAGGGTTAGACTTAGCTTTAGGGGTTAATACATTTATTAGAATAGCGGTGAGCTCCAGTCGGCAGATTAGGGGTTAATAATTGAAGTTAGGTGTCGGCGATGTTAGGGAGGGCAGATTAGGGGTTAATACTATTTATTATAGGGTTAGTGAGGCGGATTAGGGGTTAATAACTTTATTATAGTAGCGCTCAGGTCCGCTCGGCAGATTAGGGGTTAATAAGTGTAGGCAGGTGGAAGCGACGTTGTGGGGGGAAGATTAGGGGTTAATAAATATAATATAGGGGTCGGCGATGTTAGGGCAGCAGATTAGGGGTACATAGGGATAATGTAAGTAGCTGCGGTTTACGGAGCGGCAGATTAGGGGTTAATAATAATATGCAGGGGTCAGCGATAGCGGGGGCGGCAGATTAGTGGTTAATAAGTGTAAGGTTAGGGGTGTTTAGACTCGGGGTACATGTTAGAGTGTTAGGTGCAGACGTAGGAAGTGTTTCCGCATAGCAAACAATGGGGCTGCGTTAGGAGCTGAACACGGCTTTTTTGCAGGTGTTAGTTTTTTTTTCAGCTCAACCAGCCCCATTGTTTTCTATGGGGGAATCGTGCACGAGCACGTTTTTAAGGCTGGCCGCTTGCGTAAGCAACTCTGGTATCGAGAGTTGAAGCTGCGTTAAATATGCTCTACGCTCCTTTTTTGGAGCCTAACGCAGCCTTTATGTGGACTCTCAATACCAGAGTTATTTTTATGGTGCGGCCAGAAAAAAGCCGGCGTTAGCTTTTCGTGTCGTTACCGACAAAACTCCAAATCTAGCCGACTGAAAATAGCATGACATTAAAGAGGTGATTTTAATTTCTGCTGTATCTGATTCATCACAGTTTAATGTTAGGTAGACTATCCCTTTGAGCTATCATCTTAAGATTATATTGAATCAAACATCATTCGACATTTAAAATCATTGTTTAAAATATTACACTGTGTGTTCTAATGTCATCATCAATGTCTAACTTTAATACTAATTTCACATATACATACTTTCAAGGTATAATACACAATATAACAATGTAACAAATGGCACTTACAAGTTCTAAAGAGTGATCAATGACACACGTATAGAGCAATTTGATTCGTTAGTGATAATAGAATATGTATATTTAAATCAGATTACTGATGTCATAAATAATGTGATTATGCATTTCACTAGTTTGTGGGTTGTTTTTAAATATTGCGTCAAATTTGGTTCAAAAAGTGTTGTTTGAAATTTGGTGCAAAGTGGAGAAGTTAGGAAGTTAGCTATATTATGTTATGTATTTATTTCATTTGTATCTCTATATCTACTAGTGCACCAAACTTGGAGCAATACTTTGCACCAAATTTGGAGCAATAATATTGTTAGATTTAGAAAGAGTATACAATTTTAATAAAGTTTTTTTTAAAAAAATCTTTATTTATAAGTAGCAAATTACAGATTATATGCAGATTCACAAATTGCTTTTTCTTAAACATAAAAATTATACATTGAATAACGTTTACGCTAACTTGTCGTAAAAACAAATACTGAAAACAACTTAATGTGGTATAGCTTTAAATTCAGCAAATTATGCTTTAAACGAAACCGTTTTAATTTTAATGCTTCTACCCTTCACCCTTTGACATCACCGCTTTCACATATATAAAAAGTAAAGGGCAGAAAAAATAAATAAATGACATCTTGGGTTATATGTAATAAAAAACAAGGGAAAAAAAAGGGTGGGTGGTGGGGCCCTGCAGGATGGAAGGGTGGAGAGGGGAAGAAAAAAAAAGAAAAAAAAAAAAAAAAAAAGGGAAGCACCCAAATAATTTTGTAAAAATTCAAAATCGCCACTTAGCACTGCTTCCTGTATATATATTGTGTCCCTAAATGGATATACCAACTGCTTTTGAATATTTATCGGTTCTGATTTAATAAAGGGATACCATTTCACAAAATATTTTCCTATATCCAACTTCAGATTGGATAAAAGATCAAATTGTTCTATTATCATTTGGAATCTTAATTTAGATATAAATTTGTTAAAGGTAGGTTCCTTCTTAGATTTCCAACTTGCAAATATAATCGCCCTACCACATAGGATGGCATTGCTAATTAACTTAATACTTGAGAGTCTAGGGTTTGATTCTTGGATAAGTAATACATCATAAATCGTAAACCTTATCGTCTGATTAGTTACTTTAAATAGCCAGTAAGAAATTTTATTCTAAAAACTATTGACTTTAGGACAATACCAGATGCAGTGAGCAATGTCTGCTTTTTGCCGATAACATCTCATGCATATTAGTTTTACTTTTAATTGATGTCTTACCTGCAAATATGCATACATTTTTTTATTCTGTATATTAAATTGATTTTTTCAGGATTTCAAAGGATTTGATGTGTACATATTTTTTATCCCGTATCTGTTCTACAGATTCTAAGCCTTTTTCATTCCATCCGTTAAACAGGATTGAGTTTACCCTTGGCATAAACTCTGGATTATTAGTAATGGGTATATAGCTTGAAAAATAAGGATCTACATAACATAACTTGCATAGTTTGACAAGCCAATATTGGGTTTTTCATAGACCTCATATTTTGTATTTCCTTAGGTAAATATTTTTGTTTGTAGATGTAGAAATGCACATAGTGAAAATGAAAACAAAAAAAGGGCCAGTAACCCTATAGGGGACGCTAGAAACATAGCTCAGATATATATGCAAACTCTCAAGCACATTGGTGTCTCTTTAGTAGTACAGCCAAACAGTAGGCCAGACAAAAAGTGTTTTGGTATAATCACCCAGTTCCAAGAACAGTCCTTTATGATTTTGTAGTGATCTTAGAAGATCTAAATGTGATGAATGAGGATGAGATCCATATATAAAAGGCAGCACTCTAACTTTACCATAAAAGGTCAGCAGCTCTGTAAACAACAAGGAAAGGAGAGATGCGCTGTATGTGTGAATCAGTTACCAACTGTAAATAAGCACAAGGATAGTACAGGGTACTCACATTCTGTGAAGGCACTCCAATGTGCCAACAGATGCAGGCTGGTTTTCAATTGCAGACCAGCTAGCTGAAACAAGGTAGTTACTGGAATCCTAGGAGAGGCTGCGCCCCAAGGTAGCATAGAGCAATGCACACAGCAATGAGGGTGTATGATAAAAAATGTTTTAATATAAAGATAAAAACATGTTAAAAACAACAACTCATGCTGTAATGTGCATATACATATGATGCAACGCGTTTCACGGTTAAAACCGTTTCATCAGGCATACACTGTGATACAAATTCAACCCTTAAATAAGGCTACGCTACCTACACCCAAAGGTATTGGACACACCCCCTAAAACAAACAAGCCAATCAATTATCCCTTTGTCTAGTTAGTAGTTGAGTTGTTACACCTGAATTCCTGGTACTGTTGTCTATTTGACGATTATGTGCAGTAACAAACTAATATGTGTTTTCAATACATGGGTCACCACAAAATCTTCTTCAAATATCACAACATCACAATACATAAGCTCTACTCATTGTGCAACCCAGTTGAATACATGAACTGTGATTCTGCTAAAAACAAGTAACTATAGACTAAATGACATTGTATGTGGATACCAGGGCTAGTAATTCTAGAAACTTTTATAAGTGATCCTATAAATTTACAAATCATGTACTGATGTAACTTGGAGGGGAACATATTGTAATAAGACACGCTATCATAGTGTATAGTTAAATGATGATCAGTAATATTTCTTATTGATGTACATTGTTAGGTCCGCCAATAGGAAATGTTGTTGGCCATCACACCTACCTACATCCTACGTGAAAGACGGAGGCGTGACCTCAATTGGTAAAAAATGTGATCTGTGATGTGTGTAGGGGAAAAAAAGCCCAAGTGCTTAACTGCTTTACTTTGGCAAAGACTCAATGGTTAATGGGCTGGGAGAATAACCAATAACCAATGAGGCATAAGCCAATGTGCTAATCGGCAACGCCCACCTAGCGTGTATATGTCAATGCAGATGGTATATAGCCATCTAACAACGGAGGGGGATATAAATGTGTATAACTAAATAACACCAGCCGGACAAAGTGGTCCTCCAGACGGGCAGAAGTCTTCATCCAGACAGCATCTTCTGTCTTCATCCATCCGACGCGGAGCGGGTCCATCTTCAAGACATCTGATGACTACCCGACGAATGAAGGTTCCTTTAAGTGACGTCATCCAAGATGTTTATTATAGTGGCGGCGACGTTGGGGACGGCAGATTAGGGGTTAATAAGTGTAGGTAGGTGGAGGCAACATTGGGGGTGGCAAATTAGGGGTTAATAAATATAATGTAGGTGTTGGCGATGTTGGGGGCAGCAGATTAGGGGTTCATAAATATAATGTAGGTGGCGGCGGTGTCCGGAGCGGCAGATTAGGGGTTACAAATTTTATTACAGTGTTTGCGATGCGGGAGGGTCTCGGTTTAGGGGTTAATAGGTAGTTTATGGGTGTCAGTGTACTTTTTAGCACTTTAGTTATGAGTTTTATGTTACGGCGTTGTACCATAAAACTCTTAACTACAAACTTTTAAATGCGTTAAGTCTCTTGACGGGTTAGGGTGTACCACTCACTTTTTGGCATCCCAGGACAGACTCGGAATACTGGCGCTATGGAAGTCCCATAGAAAAAAGACTTTACGAAGTTTACGTAAGTCGTTTTGCGGTAAGGCCAAAGAAGTGTGTGGTGACCCTAAACCTTCAAGACTCGTAATAGCAGTGGGCGTAAAAAAGAGTTAGGACCTCTTAACGCTGCTTTTTTACTTTAACGCACAACTCGTAATCTAGCCGATAGTCTCCAGATAACAACACATATTAATACAAATATTGCCTAACAATCAGCTAGATTACGTGTTTGGCGTTATGAGTGAAAAAGAAGCGTTATGCTTCATAATGCTGCTTTTTCCCTAACACTGCTATTACGAGTCTTGTAGGTATAGGTGTACCGCACACCTTTTCGGCCGTCATGCAACGTCAGTACCGCACTTTTAAAAAAATCCTTTTTTTAAATGGGACTTCCATAGCGCCAGTATTACAAGTTTGGCTGGGAGGCCAAAAAGTAAGTGGTACACTCTATAACCACAAGATCCGTACCACCATCTAAAGTCAGTAGTTATGAGTTTTACGTTTCAAAGCTGTACCATAAAACTCATAACTAAAGTGTTAGAAAGTACACTAACACCCATAAACTACCTATTAGCCCCTAAACCGAGACCCTCCCACATCGAAAACACTATAATAAATGTATTAAGCCCTAATTTGGCGCTCCGGACATCGCCACCACTATTAAAATTTATTAAGCCCTAATCCGCCGCTCCCCGACATCGTCACCACTATAATAAACCTATTAACCACTAAACCACAAGCCTCCCACAACAAAATATTCTAAAATAAATTATTAACCCCTAAACCTCTGACCTCCCACATCACTAACTCTACATAAATATATTAACCCCTAATCCTAACCCTAACACTAAGTCTAACCCTAACCCTAACGTAACCCTAAGCCTAACACCCCCTAACTTAAATATAATTAAAATAAATCTAAATAAACCTTATAATTATTAACTAATTAATTCCTATTTAACACTAAATACAACTTACCTGTAAAAAAAAAACCTAAGCTAGCTACAAAATAACTAATAGTTATATTGTAGCTAGCTTAGGTTTTATTTTTATTTCACAGGTAAGTTTGTATTTATTTTAACTAGGTAGACTAGTTAGTAAATAGTTATTAACTATTTACTAGCTTCCTAGTTAAAATAAATACAAAGTTACCTGTAAAATAAAATCTAACCTGTCTTACACTAAAAACTAACATTACAATACAATAAAATAAATTAAATTATTAAAATACAATTTTCTAACCTACAAACCCCCCCTCCCACTAAATTACAAAAAATAAAAAACGAAATTATCAAAAATAAAAACGAATTACTCTTAATCTAATAGCCCTATGAAAATAAAAAAGCCCCCCAAAATAAAAAAAAATTCTAGCCTATACTAAACTGCCAATGGCCCTTAAACTGCCAATGGGCCTTTTGCGGGGCATTGCCCCAAATAAATGGGGGGTTTGTAAAAAATACTAACACCCCCCAACAGTAAAACACACCACCCACCCAACCAAACCCCCTAAATAAAAACTTATCAAAATAAACCTAAGCTAAACATTGCCCTGAAAAGGGCATTTGGATGGGCATTTAGCTCTTTTACATTGCCAAAAACCTTAGCCTAAAAAACCCCCCACCCAAAATACCCTTAAAAAAAACCTAACACTAACCCCCGACGATCCACTTACAGTTATCGAAGTCCGGACATCCATCCTCATCCAGCCGGCAAAGTCCTTATCCAAGCGGCAAGAAGTCTTCATCCAGGATGCCTCTTCGATCTTCATGCAGCCGGCGATGTCCTCATCCAAGCGTAAAGAAGTCTTGATCCAGATGGCATCTTCTATCTTCACCCATCCGGTGCGAAGAGGGTCCATCTTCAAGACATCTGGCGCGGAGCATCCTATTCTTACGGTCGTCGCTGTAAACTGAAGGTTCCCTTTAAAGGACCAGTCAACACTGTAGATTTGCATAATCAACAAATGCAAGATAACAAGACAATGTGATAGCACTTAGTCTGAACTTCAAATGAGTAGTAGATGTTTTTTTTTGATAATTTTAAAAGTTATGTCTTTTTCCACTCCCCCTGTACCATGTGTTAGCCATCAGCCAATCACAAATGCATACACGTACCATGTGACAGCAATCAGCCATTCACAAATGCATACACACTTATTCTTGCACATGCTCAGTAGGAGCTGGTTTAAATATAAAAAGGCTATGCACATTTTGTTAATGGAAGTAAATTAGAAAGTTGTTTAAAATTGCATGCTCTATAATGAAAGTTTAATTTTGATTGTGTGTTCCTTTAAGTGATGTCATCTAAGATGGTGTCCCTTACATTCCTATTGGCTGAAAGATTTCTATCAGCCAATAGGAATTAAAGGGGAAAAAATCCTATTGGCTGTTGCAATCAGCCAATAGGATTGAGCTTTCATCCTATTGGCTGATCCAATCAGCCAATAGGATTGAGCTCTCATTCTATTGGCTATTCCAATCATGTCTATGGGGAAATCGTGCACGAGCACGTCAAAGCAGCGCTTGATTTAGGTGCGGTATGGAGCTCAATGCAACCATATTGCCCACACAAGCCTGCTTTTTTAAAACTTGTAATAGCAGCGCTATAGGGAGGTGAAATAATGCCAAAAATGTTGCGGTCGTTAATTTCCTTATATCGCTCAAAACTCGTAATCTAGCTGATTATGAATTAATATTGAGCCTCATTTTTCTGTTAAGGTATGTCCTTTTAGCATATGATGAGAATTATTTCCCCCAGAGAAATAAAGAGGTCTCTCTTGGACCTCCTGGACTAGATTTGTGACATAATGGGGGACTTTGGTGAGGAAATAAAATAACAAAATGGTCCGCTCTTGGACCCAAGAAATGGAGTATATGGAATATATAGAGAAGGGATCCCTCTCTCCAAAAACAAAAATAAAAACTAAATCTAGTGTAATAAACTTTCAGACAGGCAGAGTTTAAGTGGTAATCTAAACTAAGTTGGGCACTGCTCTCAGATACAGACATCCAGTTTTCAGAGAACTGTAGGGCTGCTTGATTTGGCATTATACTGAGCTAAGGGACTAGGTACTGTAGTCAATTAGGGTGTATGCTATTTATGCACTTTAGAGGCATAGCACCTTTACTACTTATTACTGAGCATGTCAAATGGAGGACAGGTTAGATAATAGGGTGTTTTTATAAGTAGTCAAATACCAAATACATTTTGTAAAAAGTCCTATGATGTTTGTACTTGGAGGGTCTAGAGATGTAGCACATTTACTAAAGGAACATCCTCGTGACCTATGAAGACAAAAGTGAAGACATGATTTGCCCCCCCCCCCCCCCACCTCGGCTGCTGGTAGCGGGGCCCACCATGGACCATCTCATGGAAAGAAATTTATAAGCGTTAATTTAAACAGTCTAGACCGTATGCTATAATAGTGTTACATTAGGGGTGTTTCAGGCTCGAGAATATGCATGGAATAGATTTTGTACCTAGGGGTGCTGTCACTGTAGATAGGTAAGCCCGCATATGTTAAAACAGTTAAAATATGTCAGGCTTATATAAACCCTCAAAAATTGTTTGTAACAGGGATATACTCTAAATTAAACACAAGGTAACCACTGCAAACAGGATTTAAATTTAGGTAGTATACATACAGGTTATCACACCCCAAAGCATCATGTCAAGGAAAGCTTATATTCACGTACCTTTTCACACTCTAGGGTGTATGTGAGGTAGTTTGTTATATCTAAGCGTAATAACACTGCACCTAAGCCTAGCTCATGTAAGGACTATTAAAGGAGGATAGACTGATGTGACCCCTCAAGATATATCCAACTGGAAAAGATTCTAATTTAAGCATGCGGTAACCCTTATAATCAAAACATCAGCTTAGGCAGTGAATATATACCTGTAGGTTGTTTCATCCTGACCTGCCTCGTTATAGGGAATTTGTAGTCTTATATCTGATCATCTGGCTGTGTGCAGTAATATCATTGCACTGTGAGTGCTTCTAGCTCTAGGGCGTATGTGGGAAATCTATTTGCAGCTAAACCTGATGGCTCTATGTCTATATGTCTAAATATAGTGAACAATATATAACTACTCAAAATAAAAAATAAAAATAAACAGGAAAGAAAGAAAAACATTTCTATCGTGAATAGACTCAAAACATTTACGGCTAGATTTGGAGTTTTGTCGGTAACGAGCCGAAAAACTAACGCCCGCGTTTTACTGGCCGCACCATAAAAATAACTCTGGTATCGAGAGTCCACATAAAGGCTGCGTTAGGCTCCAAAAAAGGAGCGTAGAGCATTTTTAACGCAGCTTCAACTCTCGATACCAGAGTTGCTTACGGACGCGGCCAGCCTCAAAAACGTGCTCGTGCACGATACCCCCATAGGAAACAATGGGGCTGTATGAGCTGAAAAAAAACCTAACACCTGCAAAAAAGCCGCGTTCAGCTCCTAACGCAGCCCCATTGTTTGCTATGCGGTAACCCTTCCTACGTCTGCACTTAACACTCTAACATGTACCCCGAGTCTAAACACCCCTAACCTTACACTTATTAACCCCTAATCTGCCGCCCCCGCTATCAGTGACCCCTGCATATTATTATTAACCCCTAATCTGCCGCTCCGTAAACCGCCGCTACTTACATTATCCCTATGTACCCCTAATCTGCTGCCCTAACATCGCCGACCCCTATATTATATTTATTAACCCCTAATCTGCCCCCCACAACGTCGCCTCCACCTGCCTACACTTATTAACCCCTAATCTGCCGAGCGGACCTGAGCGCTACTATAATAAAGTTATTAACCCCTAATCCGCCTCACTAACCCTATCATAAATAGTATTAACCCCTAATCTGCCCTCCCTAACATCGCCGACACCTAACTTCAATTATTAACCCCTAATCTGCCGACCGGAGCTCACCGCTATTCTAATAAATGGATTAACCCCTAAAGCTAAGTCTAACCCTAATACTAACACCCCCCTAAGTTAAATATAATTTAAATCTAATGAAATTAATTAACTCTTCTTAAATAAATTATTCCTATTTAAAGCTAAATACTTACCTGTAAAATAAATCCTAATATAGCTACAATATAAATTATATTTATATTATAGCTATTTTAGGATTTATATTTATTTTACAGGTAACTTTGTATTTATTTTAACCAGGTACAATAGCTATTAAATAGTTAAGAACTATTTAATAGCTAAAATAGTTAAAATAATTACAAATTTACCTGTAAAATAAATCCTAACCTAAGTTACAAATAAACCTAACACTAGACTATCAATAAATTAATTAAATAAACTACCTACAATTAACCTAACACTACACTATCAATAAATTAATTAAATACAATTGCTACAAATAAATACAATTAAATAAACTAGCTAAAGTACAAAAAAAAAAATAACTAAGTTACAAAAAATAAAAAAATATTTACAAACATAAGAAAAATATTACAACAATTTTAAACTAATTACACCTACTCTAAGCCCCCTAATAAAATAACAAAGACCCCCCAAAATAAAAAAAATGCCCTACCCTATTCTAAATTACTACAGTTCAAAGCTCTTTTATCTTACCAGCCCTGAACAGGGCCCTTTGCGGGGCATGCCCCAAAGAATTCAGCTCTTTTGCCTGTAAAAAAAAACATACAATACTCCCCCCCAACATTACAACCCACCACTCACATACCCCTAATCTAACCCAAACCCCCCTTAAATAAACCTAACACTAAGCCCCTGAAGATCTTCCTACCTTATCTTCACCCTGCCAGGTTCACCGATCCGTCCTGAAGAGCTTCTCCGATGTCCTGATCCAAGCCCAAGCGGGGTACTGAAGAGGTCCATGATCCGGCTGAAGTCTTCATCCAAGCGGGAGCTGAAGAGGTCCATGATCCGGATGAAGTCTTCATCCAAGCGGGAGCTGAAGAGGTCCATGATCCGGTTGAAATCTTCTATCAACGGCATCTTCAATCTTCTTTCTTCCGGATCCATCTTGCAGACCTCCGACGCGGAACATCCTCTTCTCCCGACGCCTACTAGCCAAATGACGGTTCCTTTAAGGGAAGTCATCCAAGATGGCGTCCCTCGAATTCCGATTGGCTGATAGGATTCTATCAGCCAATCGGAATTAAGGTAGGAATATTCTGATTGGCTGATGGAATCAGCCAATCAGAATCAAGTTCAATCCGATTGGCTGATCCAATCAGCCAATCAGATTGAGCTCGCATTCTATTGGCTGTTCCGATCAGCCAATAGAATGCAAGCTCAATCTGATTGGCTGATTGGATCAGCCAATCGGATTGAACTTGATTCTGATTGGCTGATTCCATCAGCCAATCAGAATATTCCTACCTTAATTCCGATTGGCTGATAGAATCCTATCAGCCAATCGGAATTCGAGGGACGCCATCTTGGATGACGTCCCTTAAAGGAACCGTCATTCGGCTAGTAGGCGTCGGGAGAAGAGGATGTTCCGCGTCGGAGGTCTGCAAGATGGATCCGGAAGAAAGAAGATTGAAGATGCCGTTGATAGAAGACTTCATCCGGATCATGGACCTCTTCAGCTCCCGCTTGGATGAAGACTTCATCCGGATCATGGACCTCTTCAGCTCCCGCTTGGATGAAGACTTCAGCCGGATCATGGACCTCTTCAGCCCCCCGCTTGGGCTTGGATCAGGACATCGGAGGAGCTCTTCAGGACGGATCGGTGAACCTGGCAGGGTGAAGATAAGGTAGGAAGATCTTCAGGGGCTTAGTGTTAGGTTTATTTAAGGGGGGTTTGGGTTAGATTAGGGGTATGTGGGTGGTGGGTTGTAATGTTGGGGGGGGGGTATTGTATGTTTTTTTTTACAGGCAAAAGAGCTGAATTCTTTGGGGCATGCCCCGCAAAGGGCCCTGTTCAGGGCTGGTAAGGTAAAAGAGCTTTGAACTGTAGTAATTTAGAATAGGGTAGGGCATTTTTTTATTTTGGGGGATCTTTGTTATTTTATTAGGGGGCTTAGAGTAGGTGTAATTAGTTTAAAAATGTTGTAATATTTTTCTTATGTTTGTAAATATTTTTTTATTTTTTGTAACTTAGTTATTTTTTTTTTTGTACTTTAGCTAGTTTATTTAATTGTATTTATTTGTAGCAATTGTATTTAATTAATTTATTGATAGTGTAGTGTTAGGTTAATTGTAGGTACTTTATTTAATTAATTTATTGATAGTCTAGTGTTAGGTTTATTTGTAACTTAGGTTAGGATTTATTTTACAGGTAAATTTGTAATTATTTTAACTATTTTAGCTATTAAATAGTTCTTAACTATTTAATAGCTATTGTACCTGGTTAAAATAAATACAAAGTTACCTGTAAAATAAATATAAATCCTAAAATAGCTATAATATAAATATAATTTATATTGTAGCTATATTAGGATTTATTTTACAGGTAAGTATTTAGCTTTAAATAGGAATAATTTATTTAAGAAGAGTTAATTTATTTCGTTAGATTTAAATTATATTTAACTTAGGAGGGTGTTAGTATTAGGGTTAGACTTAGTTTTAGGGGTTAATCCATTTATTAGAATAGCGGTGAGCTCCGGTCGGCAGATTAGGGGTTAATAATTGAAGTTAGGTGTCGGCGATGTTAGGGAGGGCAGATTAGGGGTTAATACTATTTATGATAGGGTTAGTGAGGCGGATTAGGGGTTAATAACTTTATTATAGTAGCGCTCAGGTCCGCTCGGCAGATTAGGGGTTAATAAGTGTAGGCAGGTGGAGGCGACGTTGTGGGGGGCAGATTAGGGGTTAATAAATATAATATAGGGGTCGGCTGTGTTAGGGGCAGCAGATTAGGGGTACATAGGGATAATGTAGCTGGCGGCAGCGTGTGGACGGCAGATTAGGGGTTAATAAGTGTAGGTAGCTGGCGGCGACGTTGTGGGGGGCAGATTAGGGGTTAATAAATATAATACAGGGGTCGGCGGTGTTAGGGGCAGCAGATTAGGGGTACATAAGTATAACGTAGGTGGCGGCGATGTGGGGGGACCTCGGTTTAGGGGTACATAGGTAGTTTATGGGTGTTAGTGTACTTTAGAGTACAGTAGTTAAGAGCTTTATAAACTGGCGTTAGTCCAGAAAGCTCTTAACTACTGACTTTTTTCCTGCGGCTGGAGTTTTGTCGTTAGATGTCTAACGCTCACTTCAGAAACGACTCTAAATACCGGAGTTAGGAAGATCCCATTGAAAAGATAGGATACGCAATTGACGTAAGGGGATCTGCGGTATGGAAAAGTTGCGGCTGAAAAGTGAGCGTTAGACCCTATTTTGAGTGACTCTAAATACCGGCGGTAGCCTAAAACCAGCGTTAGGAGCCTCTAATGCTGGTTTTCACGGCTACCGCCAAACTCCAAATCTAGGTCTTCGGTTGTGTACATATAAGCCACTAGTCCTAGTATCCCAAACATAAGCATAAGTCTTGAATGGTAGAGACCTGTTCATTGACTACCACCATCCTCAGCAAATAATATATAAGAACAGTCATAAATAATGTGAGGTTGTTTCTAATATATACTAGTATCTTACAAGGATTAATATGTACCAGGGTGAAAAAACATCTAGCACTTAATTTAAGAAAATAAAAACTCTTGCTGGCCTAGCAATAATGGAATACATATACCTCCTTAGGCAATAATGTCTATGGGTAGCCTAGAGAATCAGACCACAGTCTTCATAAATAGTGTTCCATAGATACTGCATGGTATGAGAGTAAGGCAGTGGAAGGTGTTTTTATTTTGTCCATATGGATATATGAATGCACTTACACACTGAAAAAAGTCCTCCACTGACTTGGTTGTAAAACATTCAGCCTATTCCTGAGCGGCTAGGGATTCTGCCCAAGACAAAATAATCTGCCGATATGGGAAAGGCATTAAAACAATCCAGGGGCAATTTATTCTGGGAATGCTTACCAAAGGATTGAGAGGGTTGAGACTGGAGCTCTAAGTAAAAGAGTTGCCAATCCCAAGAATTAGGATCCGGTATCTGTCCTGGTGTTATAAGGGGCCAGTTTTCATTAACGGGGCAAGGCTCACCTCCCGGTATATCTCTATCTCCAAGTGTCAGGAGCGGATGAGCAGTGTAGACCACACCATCTGGATCCAGATTTATTGGAGCTACTGTTCTGACATAGCTACTGCTACTCGGGTGCCACTTAGAAAAGCATTCACATCTGTTAGATCGGGAAAGGCCTCCACTCTCTCCTTAGGTTTGGATACCAACAGCTCTTCGGTATTGGATGATTCCGGGTCACTATTCTGATCTCCGGAGACCATAAGTTTCCTCTGCTTATGTTCCGGGGAGAGTAGGGGTTTTTCAAATGCGTTGCCAGCATGCTCTATCTGGCTATATGAATGGGGGTTCTTTGTACTGACCCGAGACATCAGGGAAGGTGAAGATTCATGGGTACAATCCCAAAGTGGCTTGTCAGTGGTAGTGGGTAGCACTCCCTTGGTAGATTGTGGCAGAAAAAAAAGTTTGTGTAGTATAAACTGGGCCATCTTATTCTCAAATCTGTCAAGGGCCTCCATTTGCCAAACAAATTTCAGATGCCTCTGCTTCAAAAACTCTAGACCATCAAATGTTTGCCGAAAAATATGGTTCCTTTCTCTTTAATCTCACTTATTACACAGCTTTACAAGCTGTTACACCCGAGGTTATCGGGGGGGGGGGGGGGGTTAGATGAAGGTCTGACCTGTTTCTGGGCCACTACTGCGTACCTCCTTGTTCTGGTACTTCAGGACTGAAGTTGGCAACACAACGCAGATCAAATTGTTCAGCAAAGTCTGTAGCTTTGGAATATGTCTCATACGATCAGAGATGGTACCATAGACTGGCTATATGCAGCAGAAATATATGCCAGACTCTTCAGCCTCTAAAATAAATGTCCATCATGGCTGCCGCCCGGAAGCATTCCCCACATTTTCAAATATTTTAATATTTTCTGCTCTCCAAAGCACAAATTAAATAATTGCACAATTTAGCGTGTTTATTTATGGATAATTTGTACAATAAATATTGAAACATTTAAATACTGGCTCACTTTAGGGCAGTGAGAGCTGCTCTGGAGCCCTTGCAGGGCAGGTTTGCACATGAGAGCCTGCTTCCCGCAATGTAAGAAGCAGCGGTCATTAGACCCCTGCTTCACACTCTTCGCCATCTCAGAGACTTGCTCTCGGTGATTGACAGTCCCTTCACTTATGCGATCGGTCACGCGAATAAAGGGGCAGGCATTACACACTAATCAGAGTGTGTAATGATACATACGGGCGTGGACTGGGATACATACAGGCCAGCGGATGAAAGCCTTTTAATACATGGGGTCCTAAGGGGTGAAATGTGGGCATCTAGGTCTTTTTGAAAGCTTTTTGTTAGAAAACAAATACATTAAATATATTTACACTATTTTCTATTTAATTGTGCTTTCATTTCACATGCCCAAGATACATATTGTTTTAAAAGAGAAGGCAATTGCCTTTCAAATGGTGGGTCTAGGGTGTTTTTAGGGCTTAAGGGAGCTTAGACTGATTGGTTTGAATACTTACATTTCCATCCAGCTCCCTTAAGCTCATAACTGCAGCCGACACTTATGGGTCTCCGGGGTTGGTGATTTAACCGGCATCCCCAGTTTCCCCTGGGGAATGCCTGTCCACTTGGGGATGTGATAAAGTATAATTCTTTACATGAGAGTATTTAAAAATCAACAACTTACAATTCAAAAGCCTTCCAAATTGTTACAGTTTAAATAACTTTTTACTGTGTCAGAAAAATAAAATAAATTGCGTATATTTTTAAATAGATTTTCTGGGGTGCTACTGGCTTCTACTCGTAACTGTCACATAACACTTTAAGACAGCATTTTCTTATTCTTTATCAAGCCTTCCAACATAGGAATTAATGTCAGAACTATAATTTGTACTTTGTAGATGGATAGCTCCATGAACCAAATTTAGTATTAGTTGACATTCCATCATTTATTCCTTTCTAATCTGACATAAAGAACTGTAACATTGACATCCTGCTGTGTTCTGTGTGACCGTAGTTAATTTGTGATTGGGATCATTGTGGTGGAAAGTAACAAAATATAAATTTACAAGTACCAAAGTGGTGCATATAATTTTATATAAACCATTTAATTTATGTATGATAAAACCTATTTTTTAGCATACTAATTAATAGTACGAACGGCTCTTTGGATTTTATTATTCTTTTTTATGTTTTTATTTTTCTCAGAATATTTAAGCATATAATAATTCATTTGGATCTTGTACAAAATAAAGATATAAAAAAAAAAAAATCGGCAGTGGTATTAAACTTAACATGTATCAAACGGAATATTACAGGGAGTGCAGAATTATTAGGCAAGTTGTATTTTTGAGGATTAATTTTATTATTGAACAACAACCATGTTCTCAATGAACCCAAAAAACTCATTAATATCAAAGCTGAATAGTTTTGGAAGTAGTTTTTAGTTTGTTTTTAGTTATAGCTATTTTAGGGGGATATCTGTGTGTGCAGGTGACTATTACTGTGCATAATTATTAGGCAACTTAACAAAAAACAAATATATACGCATTTCAATTATTTATTTTTACCAGTGAAACCAATATAACATCTCAACATTCACAAATATACATTTCTGACATTCAAAAACAAAACAAAAACAAATCAGTGACCAATATAGCCACCTTTCTTTGCAAGGACACTCAAAAGCCTGCCATCCATGGATTCTGTCAGTGTTTTGATCTGTTCACCATCAACATTGCGTGCAGCAGCAACCACAGCCTCCCAGACACTGTTCAGAGAGGTGTACTGTTTTCCCTCCTTGTAAATCTCACATTTGATGATGGACCACAGGTTCTCAATGGGGTTCAGATCAGGTGAACAAGGAGGCCATGTCATTAGATTTTCTTCTTTTATACCCTTTCTTGCCAGCCACGCTGTGGAGTACTTGGACGCGTGTGATGGAGCATTGTCCTGCATGAAAATCATGTTTTTCTTGAAGGATGCAGACTTCTTCCTGTACCACTGCTTGAAGAAGGTGTCTTCCAGAAACTGGCAGTAGGACTGGGAGTTGAGCTTGACTCCATCCTCAACCCGAAAAGGCCCTACAAGCTCATCTTTGATGATACCAGCCCAAACCAGTACTCCACCTCCACCTTGCTGGCGTCTGAGTCGGACTGGAGCTCTCTGCCCTTTACCAATCCAGCCACGGGCCCATCCATCTGGCCCATCAAGACTCACTCTCATTTCATCAGTCCATAAAACCTTAGAAAAATCAGTCTTGAGATATTTCTTGGCCCAGTCTTGACGTTTCAGCTTGTGTGTCTTGTTCAGTGGTGGTCGTCTTTCAGCCTTTCTTACCTTGGCCATATCTCTGAGTATTGCACACCTTGTGCTTTTGGGCACTCCAGTGATGTTGCAGCTCTGAAATATGGCCAAACTGGTGGCAAGTGGCATCTTGGCAGCTGCACGCTTGACTTTTCTCAGTTCATGGGCAGTTATTTTGCGCCTTGGTTTTTCCACACGCTTCTTGTGACCCTGTTGATTATTTTGAATGAAACGCTTGATTGTTCGATGATCACGCTTCAGAAGCTTTGCAATTTTAAGAGTGCTGCATCCCTCTGCAAGATATCTCACTATTTTTGACTTTTATGAGCCTGTCAAGTCCTTCTTTTGACCCATTTTGCCAAAGGAAAGGAAGTTGCCTAATAATTATGCACACCTGATATAGGGTGTTGATGTCATTAGACCACACCCCTTCTCATTACAGAGATGCACATCACCTAATATGCTTAATTGGTAGTAGGCTTTCGAGCCTATACAGCTTGGAATAAGACAACATGCATAAAGAGGATGATGTGGTCAAAATACTCATTTGCCTAATAATTCTGCACTCCCTGTATGTTGAACTGCTAGACATAAAATATCTGCTATACATTGGTACACTTGTTTTTACTAACAAAAAAAAGGCATTATGAAATAACAGATTTATATTAGAACAGTACATTCTAATCAATCTTAGGGTTTGCTTGACCCTTACAATCATAATATTTATGACCAATTATCATGTATATCGTAGTTTAAAAATGAAACATAAATTACTCAATAACTAGTGTTTCAAATGTCTTCAAAATATAGGAGTTAGACCAAAATTATGAAGACAATTTTTCCAGTTTTTATGGTGTATCTATCTATCTATCTATCTATCCATCCATCCATCCATCCATCCATCCATCCATCCATCCATCCATCCATCCATCCATATTAATGCCTTGGTTGCCATAGACACAGGAGCGGTCAAGGAGTTAAAGCAACCGTGACCACCTAGAGATTCTAAATAAAGTGCTAGATTACAAGTAGAGCACAAAAATATTAGCGCTATTGTGCGTTAACATTGCTCAAATTAAATAAAACTTTTTCTTTTTGCGTTGTTGGATAGTATGGATGTACTAAATCCCTCACATAATAGACTTCTTTAGGGGTGCACTAAAAAACCATGCAGACTATCGCATGAGCACTAAGCTTAAAGGGACATGAAACCCAAATTTTTTCTTTCATGATTTAGAAAGAGCATATAATTATAAACAACTTTCTAATTTACTTCTCTTATCTAATTTGCTTTATTCTCTTGATATTCCTTGCTGGAAAGCATATCTAGATATGCTTAGTAGCCGTTGATTGCTCACAAGAGCTTTTGGTGCAACGCCGCCCCCTGCAGACTCGCGGCCAATCGGCTGCCAGCAGGGGGGTGTCAATCAACCCGATCGTACTCGATCGGGTTGATTTCCGCCGATGTCTGTCCGCCTGCTCAGAGCAGGCGGACAGGTTATGGAGCAGCAATCTTTGTGACCGCTGCTTCATAACTTGTGTTTCTGGCGAGCCTGCAGGCTCGCCAGAAACACGGGGCATCAAGCTCCAATCGGAGCTTGATAAATATGCCTCTTTGTATGCTCCTCAGTGATGTCTTTCTTTCATAAAGGATCTTAAAGCCCTAGCTTTGATGACCTGGAGCTTAAACATATGATTTTTGCAGACTACCTAGGTGCTGAACCAAAAATGTTACATTCCTGTGTTTCAAATAAAGATAGAGAATGAAGAAAAATGTATAATAGGGGTAAATTAAAAAGTTGCTTACAATTGCATGCTCTATCTGAATCATGAAGCTCAATTTTTCTCTTTTGTGATGCAGACAGAGCATGCAATTTTTAAAAAGTTTCAAATTTACTTTTATTATCAAATGTTGCTTTGTTCCTATTGTTTACAATAATTCCACCAGGGCAGCCCCTGTGAGATTTCGTGAGAAAAAATAAATATGATCATTGGGCCCTCAGATCTTTGTTCAAGCGCAGAATTAGGCCTGTAGTTTGAGTAATTTGAGTCTATGCATTCTTTGTTATTGCAATTGTTGGGAGGTAAGTATCTGAGTTATTGCTTCTAGTAAAATATATTACTGTTTTTCAGGGGCATATGCAGATATGCCACGAGGGCCTGCGCATCAGTATTCAAGCTAAGAGAGCTGATGTTGGTGTGTATTGTGTCCATGAAAACATCATTTGTGTCATACAATCCACTACTGACTCTCTGAGAAGGTGTAATGTTTGAATACTGGTGCATGGACCCCCACATCATATGTGTCTATGCTACTGAAAAACAATGTTAGAAGTATTTTTGCCAAGGGAAGTATATTGCAAAAATCCTTCTATTTAAAAATGAAACGCACCCATTTGGGTTGCCACCTCAGCCATGTTTTCGTGGACAATTATGAGTTACACATGCTGCAGGCATACCCAACTGTCCCGATTTTCGAGGGACAGTCCCGATTTTAGGGGTCTGTCCTCTGTCCCGGGTTGCTAGCCATCTGTCCCGCATTGCCCCAAGCATTAAATTTTTTTTTAAATTCTATTGGGCCCATACTCAGAAGCAGCTGGCTTTTCTCTCCCAACGGTTAGATACCTGTTAGATTCCCTGTGGAAAAGGAATGGTATGTGGGTTAAGCAGGAGTAAGACGGCTCTCTGACCTCAGGTAATGGTGACCTCTCTAACCTACCTCTGGTAGTGATGACGTCTAACCCCTGGTGATAATACTAGCATGCCTTCAGTTTTATATACGATGAGCAGTGCTAACACCAGGGTAACGAACAGTGGCAGCCGCAGACTGCCAGCTAATGTGCTTGCCAACCCCAGGACCCCATACATTGAATTGCAGATACCCATATATGATGTAGCAGTGTGTCTATCTGTATATATAAGTGTGTTTATCTGCATGTATAAAGTTGCTATGTAGTGTGTGTGTATGTGCATGTGTAAGTGTATACTATGTAGTGTGTGTGTGTATCTGCATGTGTAAGTGTATGCTATGTAGTGTGTGTGTGTATCTGCCTGTATAAGTGTATGCTATGTAGTGTGTGTGTCATGTGTGTGTATCTGCATGTATAAGTGTATGCTATGTAGTGTGTGTGTGTATCTGCATGTGTAAGTGTATGCTATGTAGTGTGTGTGTATGTGCATGTGTAAGTGTATGCTATGTAGTGTGTGTGTGTATGTGCATGTGTAAGTGTATGATATGTAGTGTGTGTGTGTATGTGCATGTGTAAGTGTATACTATGTAGTGTGTGTGTGTGTATCTGCATGTATAAGTGTATGCTATGTAGTGTGTGTGTGTATCTGTATGTATAAGTGTATACTATTTAGTGTCTGTGTATCTGCCTGTATAAGTGTATGCTATGTAGTGTGTGTGTATCTGCATGTATAAGTGTATGCTATGTAGTGTGTATGTATCTGCATGTATAAGTGTATGCTATGTAGTGTGTGTGTATCTGCATGTATAAGTGTATGCTATGTAGTGTGTGTGTGTATCTGCATGTGTAAGTGTATGCTATGTAGTGTGTGTGTATGTGCATGTGTAAGTGTATGCTATGTAGTGTGTGTGTGTATGTGCATGTGTAAGTGTATGATATGTAGTGTGTGTGTGTATGTGCATGTGTAAGTGTATGATATGTAGTGTGTGTGTGTATGTGCATGTGTAAGTGTATACTATGTAGTGTGTGTGTGTATCTGCATGTATAAGTGTATGCTATGTAGTGTGTGTGTATCTGCATGTTTAAGTTTGTGTGTGTGTGTGTGTATCTTCATGTATAAGTGTATGCTATGTAGTGTGTGTGTCTGCATGTATAAGTGTATGCTATGTAGTGTGTGTGTCTGCATGTGTAAGTGTATGCTATGTAGTGTGTGTGTGTATGTGCATGTATAAGTGTATGCTATGTAGTGTGTATGTATCTGCATGTATAAGTGAATGCTATGTAGTGTGTGTGTCTGCATGTATGTGCATGTGTAAGTGTATGATATGTAGTGTGTGTGTGTATGTGCATGTGTAAGTGTATGATATGTAGTGTGTGTGTGTATGTGCATGTGTAAGTGTATACTATGTAGTGTGTGTGTGTATCTGCATGTATAAGTGTATGCTATGTAGTGTGTGTGTATCTGCATGTTTAAGTTTGTGTGTGTGTGTGTGTATCTTCATGTATAAGTGTATGCTATGTAGTGTGTGTGTCTGCATGTATAAGTGTATGCTATGTAGTGTGTGTGTCTGCATGTGTAAGTGTATGCTATGTAGTGTGTGTGTGTATGTGCATGTATAAGTGTATGCTATGTAGTGTGTATGTATCTTCATGTATAAGTGTATGCTATGTAGTGTGTGTGTCTGCATGTATAAGTGTATGCTATGTAGTGTGTGTGTCTGCATGTGTAAGTGTATGCTATGTAGTGTGTGTGTGTGTATGTGCATGTGTAAGTGTATGCTATGTAGTGTGTGTGTATCTGCATGTATAAGTGTATGCTATGTAGTGTGTGTGTATCTGCATGTATAAGTGTATGCTATGTAGTGTGTGTGTCTGCATGTATAAGTGTATGCTATGTAGTGTGTGTGTCTGCATGTATAAGTGTATGCTATGTAGTGTGTGTGTCTGCATGTATAAGTGTATGCTATGTAGTGTGTGTGTCTGCATGTGTAAGTGTATGCTATGTAGTGTGTGTGTGTGTATGTGCATGTATAAGTGTATGCTATGTAGTGTGTATGTATCTGCATGTATAAGTGTATGCTATGTAGTGTGTGTGTATCTGCATGTATAAGTGTGTGTGTGTGTGTGTGTGTGTATCTTCATGTATAAGTGTATGCTATGTAGTGTGTGTGTCTGCATGTGTAAGTGTATGCTATGTAGTGTGTGTGTGTGTATGTGCATGTGTAAGTGTATGCTATGTAGTGGGTGTGTATCTGCATGTATAAGTGTATGCTATGTAGTGTGTGTGTATCTGCATGTATAAGTGTGTGTGTGTGTGTGTATCTTCATGTATAAGTGTATGCTATGTAGTGTGTGTGTCTGCATGTATAAGTGTATGCTATGTAGTGTGTATGTATCTGCATGTATAAGTGTATGCTATGTAGTGTGTGTGTATCTGCATGTATAAGTGTGTGTGTGTGTGTGTATCTGCATGTATAAGTGTATGCTATGTAGTGTGTGTGTCTGCATGTTTAAGTGTATGCTATGTAGTGTGTGTGTGTATGTGCATGTGTAAGTGTATGCTATGTAGTGTGTGTGTGTATGTGCATGTGTAAGTGTATGCTATGTAGTGTGTGTGTATCTGCATGTATAAGTGTATGCTATGTAGTGTGTGTGTATGTGCATGTGTAAGTGTATGCTATGTAATGTGTTACTGTGCATTTTTGCTGACTTTAAAGGCCAGAATCTAGAATATTAATGGGGAATGCAGAGAGCAGTTTTAAATCTATTATTAAATTTCCAATTACGATAAAAATATTTAGCACAGTCTCTGCAAAGGCTAATTAAATACAGAGCTCACATTCAGTAGCTATACCAGTGGTTTAAGCTTGTGTTTGATTTGCTAAAAATATATAATCACGGTATCAGGAAAGAAAGGTGTCAAGCTTCTCAATACACTGTATCTGTGTTACAGTTAAATCTCATATGAATAAATAAATAAATAGTTTGAGAAGCCCTAAATAAGCTTAAGACACAATTTATATGACACAATTTATTTAAACACTATGGCCCCTATTTATCAATGGTCTTGCGGACCTGGTCCGCAAGACCTCGCTAAATGCGGAGAGCAATACGCTCTCCGCATATAACATTGCACCAGCAGCTCACAAGAGCTGCTGGTGCAACGCCGTCCCCTGCAGACTTGCGGCCAATGGACCGCCAGCAGGGGGTGTCAATCAACCCGATCGTACTCGATCGGGTTGAATTGTGGCGATTCCTGTCCGCCTGCTCAGAGCAGACGGACAGGGTTATGGAGCAGCAGTCTTTGTGACCGCTGCTTCATAACTGCTGTTTCTGGCGAGCCTTCAGGAGCTTGATAGATAGGCCCCAGTGTGCTATCAGATAAAATACATCAAACCTTATTTTGATCTAAAATATAAAAAAAACAGAAATCAATTACTACACTATATTTTACAATGAATTAATTAGATAAAATCTATATTCAGAGTGCGCACTCCACATTAAAACACATAAATTGCTTCAGATAATAGACAGAATTATATAGTGGTATAATACTCTCTCTTCACACCACACAATCACTAATATTCCTCTTAGAAATCACGTGTCCTAATATTGGCCCATAGGTGACTTGGATTAACGTTGCTATTCAATTCAAAATTATAACGGTTTATCTTCTTAATTGTATCCAGATACGAATGTCACAATATAAAGTGCTTTATGTACATTATATACTGTTTTTGCTGTTGTACTTTGGTCATATAAACACTGATTCTTTTGCTGTGCCTTTTACTCCATATACTCCCGCCCCTGCTTTGGCCCTCGACTTTTATGATCTGGGTTAGCTTGCCTTCCGATGACACCGTTTAGTTATTGCAGCGTGTCTCCAGGCTGTCAGATCCTCCTTAGAGCCTCAGGGTTCACACAGAGCTGTATAACCTTTTACTTCAGGAAGCTGTGTACAATTGCGCTCCCAGCACATACAATCTCCCAGCGTTTTCTGCACTTGTTTGTTGCAGCAAGACTTATAGCAGCTTTCACTTGCAAAACTTTTCTCTGCAGCGGTTCAATTTTGCAAAACTTTTTTCCTTTGTATGCAGTCCTCCTTCACAGAATGCTCATAGTATCATACATCCATACATGTGTTTGATTTGCTGCCTAAGACCTAGATTTGGAGTTTGGCGTTAGCCGTGAAAACCAGCGTTAGAGGCTCCTAACGCTGGTTTTAGGCTACCGCCGGTATTTGGAGTCACTCAAAATAGGGTCTAACGCTCACTTTTCAGCCGCGACTTTTCCATACCGCAGATCCCCTTACGTAAATTGCGTATCCTATCTTTTCAATGGGATCTTTCTAACTCCGGTATTTAGAGTCGTTTCTGAAGTGAGCGTTAGACATCTAACGACAAAACTCCAGCCGCAGGAAAAAAGTCAGTAGTTAAGAGCTTTCTGGGCTAACGCCGGTTCATAAAGCTCTTAACTACTGTGCTCTAAAGTACACTAACACCCATAAACTACCTATGTACCCCTAAACCGAGGTCCCCCCACATCGCCGACACTCGAATAATTTTTTTTAACCCCTAATCTGCCGACCGCCACCTACGTTATACTAATGTACCCCTAATCTGCTGCCCCTAAAACCGCCGACCCCTGTATTATATTTATTTAACCCCTAATCTGCCCCCCACAACGTCGCCGCCAGCTACCTACAATAATTAACCCCTAATCTGCCGACCGCAAAGCGCCGCCACCTACATTATAGCTATGTACCCCTAATCTGCTGCCCCTAACACCGCCGACCCCTATATTATATTTATTAACCCCTAATCTGCCCCCCTCAACGTCGCCTCCACCTGCCTACACTTATTAACCCCTAATCTGCCGAGCGGACCTGAGCGCTACTATAATAAAGTTATTAACCCCTAATCCGCCTCACTAACCCTATAATAAATAGTATTAACCCCTAATCTGCCCTTCCTAACATCGCCGACACCTAACTTCAATTATTAACCCCTAATCTGCCGACCGGAGCTCACCGCTATTCTAATAAATGTATTAACCTCTAAAGCTAAGTCTAACCCTAACACTAACACCCCCCTAAGTTAAATATAATTTAAATCTAACGAAATTAATTAACTCTTATTAAATAAATTATTCCTATTTAAAGCTAAATACTTACCTGTAAAATAAACCCTAATATAGCTACAATATAAATTATAATTATATTGTAGCTATTTTAGGATTAATATTTATTTTACAGGTAACTTTGTAATTATTTTAACCAGGTACAATAGCTATTAAGTAGTTAAGAACTATTTAATAGTTACCTAGTTAAAATAATAACAAAATTACCTGTAAAATAAATCCTAACCTAAGTTACAATTAAACCTAACACTACACTATCATTAAATTAATTAAATAAAATACCTACAATTACCTACAATTAACCTAACACTACACTATCAATAAATTAATTAAATACAATTCCTACAAATAAATACAATTAAATAAACTAGCTAAAGTACAAAAAATAAAAAAGAACTAAGTTACAAAAAATAAAAAAATATTTACAAACATAAGAAAAATATTACAACAATTTTAAACTAATTACACCTACTCTAAGCCCCCTAATAAAATAACAAAGACCCCCAAAATAAAAAATTCCCTACCCTATTCTAAATTACTACATTTCAAAGCTCTTTTACCTTACCAGCCCTGAACAGGGCCCTTTGCGGGGCATGCCCCAAGAATTTCAGCTCTTTTGCCTGTAAAAAAAAACATACAATACCCCCCCCCAACATTACAACCCACCACCCACATACCCCTAATCTAACCCAAACCCCCCTTAAATAAACCTAACACTAAGCCCCTGAAGATCTTCCTACCTGAAGAGGCTGAAGAGGTCCATGATCCGGCTGAAGTCTTCATCCAAGCGGGAGCTGAAGAGGTCCATGATCCGGCTGAAGTCTTCATCCAAGCGGGAGCTGAAGAGGTCCATGATCCGGATGAAGTCTTCTATCAACGGCATCTTCAATCTTCTTTCTTCCGGATCCATCTGGCAGACCTCCGACGCGGAACATCCTCTTCTCCCGACGCCTACTAGCCAAATGACGGTTCCTTTATGGGACGTCATCCAAGATGGCGTCCCTCGAATTCCGATTGGCTGATAGGATTCTATCAGCCAATCGGAATTAAGGTAGGAATATTCTGATTGGCTGATGGAATCAGCCAATCAGAATCAAGATCAATCCGATTGGCTGATCCAATCAGCCAATCAGATTGAGCTTGCATTCTATTGGCTGATCGGAACAGCCAATAGAATGCAAGCTCAATCTGATTGGCTGATTGAATCAGCCAATCAGATTGAACTTGATTCTGATTGGCTGATTCCATCAGCCAATCAGAATATTCCTACCTTAATTCCGATTGGCTGATAGAATCCTATCAGCCAATCGGAATTCGAGGGACGCCATCTTGTATGAAGTCCCTTAAAGGAACCGTCATTCGGCTAGTAGGCGTCGGGAGAAGAGGATGTTCCGCGTCGGAGGTCTGCAAGATGGATCCGGAAGAAAGAAGATTGAAGATGCCGTTGATAGAAGACTTCATCCGGATCATGGACCTCTTCAGCCCCCCGCTTGGGCTTGGATTTGGACATCGGAGGAGCTCTTCAGGACGGATCGGTGAACCTGGTAGGGTGAAGACAAGGTAGGAAGATCTTCAGGGGCTTAGTGTTAGGTTTATTTAAGGGGGGTTTGGGTTAGATTAGGGGTATGTGGGTGGTGGGTTGTAATGTTGGGGGAGGGGTATTGTATGTTTTTTTTACAGGCAAAAGAGCTGAATTTCTTGGGGCATGCCCCGCAAAGGGCCCTGTTCAGGGCTGGTAAGGTAAAAGAGCTTTGAAAATGTAGTAATTTAGAAAAGGGTAGGGAATTTTGTTATTTTGGGGGTCTTTGTTATTGTATTAGGGGGCTTAGAGTAGGTGTAATTAGTTTAAAATTGTTGTAATATTTTTCTTATGTTTGTAAATATTTTTTTATTTTTTGTAACTTAGTTCTTTTTTATTTTTTGTACTTTAGCTAGTTTATTTAATTGTATTTATTTGTAGGAATTGTATTTAATTAATTTATTGATAGTGTAGTGTTAGGTTAATTGTAGGTAATTGTAGGTAGTTTATTTAATTAATTTATTGATAGTGTAGTGTTAGGTTTAATTGTAACTTAGGCTAGGATTTATTTTACAGGTAAATTTGTAATTATTTTAACTATTTTAGCTATTAAATAGTTCTTAACTATTTAATAGCTATTGTACCTGGTTAAAATAAATACAAAGTTACCTGTAAAATAAATATTAATCCTAAAATAGCTATAATATAATTATAATTCATATTGTAGCTATATTAGGATTTATTTTACAGGTAAGTATTTATCTTTAAATAGGAATAATTTATTTAATAAGAGTTAATTAATTTTGTTAGATGTAAATTATATTTAACTTAGGGGGGTGTTAGTGTTAGGGTTAGACTTAGCTTTAGGGGTTAATACATTTATTAGAATAGCGGTGAGCTCCGGTCGGCAGATTAGGGGTTAATAATTGAAGTTAGGTGTCGGCGATGTTAGGGAGGGCAGATTAGGGGTTAATACTATTTATTATAGGGTTAGTGAGGCGGATTAGGGGTTAATAACTTTATTATAGTAGCGCTCAGGTCCGGTCGGCAGATTAGGGGTTAATAAGTGTAGGCAGGTGGAGGCGACGTTGTGGGGGGCAGATTAGGGGTTAATAAATATAATATAGGGGTCGGCGATGTTAGGGCAGCAGATTAGGGGTACATAGGGATAATGTAAGTAGCGGCGGTTTACGGAGCGGCAGATTAGGGGTTAATAATAATATACAGGGGTCAGCGATAGCGGGGGCGGCAGATTAGGGGTTAATAAGTGTAAGGTTAGGGGTGTTTAGACTCGGGGTACATGTTAGAGTGTTAGGTGCAGACGTAGGAAGGGTTACCGCATAGCAAACAATGGGGCTGCGTTAGGAGCTGAACGTGGCTTTTTTGCAGGTGTTAGTTTTTTTTTCAGCTCAAACAGCCCCATTGTTTCCTATGGGAGAATCGTGCACGAGCACGTTTTTGAGGCTGGCCGCGTCCGTAAGCAACTCTGGTATCGAGAGTTGAAGTTGTGTTAAATATGCTCTACGCTCCTTTTTTGGAGCCTAACGCAGCCTTTATGTGGACTCTCAATACCAGAGTTATTTTTATGGTGCGGCCAGAAAAAAGCCGGCGTTAGTTTTTCGGGTCGTTACAAAACTCCAAATCTAGCCGTAAGAGTTTTAAAAGATATGACTTTATTTAGAATTGTATTTATATTACTTTGGTCTTATGATTTTTTTAAGCCCGTCCCTGCTCCTGCTCACCACATTTAATTTTCCGCAGGGGAGTGTCCCTCTTTTGAATTTTGAAATGTTGGGAGGTATGTGCAGGGTATGCTGAGGACACCATGCACTGCGCACCTGGACAGCACACAAATAGTGACCCTGGACAGCACTATTCATGTTTCTTCCTGCACATCCTTTAGCATGTGTAACTCATAAGTATCCAGGAAAACATGGCCGAGGTGGCAACCCTAGCACCCATGCAAATTTAATTTTTGACTATACCTTTAAAGGACCACAAAAACTAGTGCTGAAGGCCTCCAGCTTGACATCCCTATCTTACAAGTCAGCATGTTTAACATACTTTCATGTTTAACTGAAGAGAATAAACTATATAATTTCATATCATTATTGCTAAACTACATTACTCACTAATCTGTATCTCAGACTGACTAGAACATCTGGAATTGTTTTTTTTTTTTCGGCCTTATAAACTATCAATAGTATCTTTTCTTTTTCAATTATTCCTAAATCCAGGCAACCCCCTCCTACGTGCTTTTGTAGCACTAAATATCCAGCAATTAGCATACTCACTCAGCTGCTAAAGCATCTGACAATATGTTGCCTAATCAATTCTGACTGCTTTCGCCAGCATCAGCAAAATACAACATACTACTGACTAATGTGATGTGACACTTTGCCACTCAGAGATTTACAGTAAATTGAGAATTGTTTTTTATTACTGAACTAAGTGATATAATGTCCCGTTGGTAAACTACATAAAACAACATATTGGGAGTCTGGAGAAAACTTTACTACTTCATTATAAATGATTGCACCAACATGTGAGTATATCTTCCTATGAATGAATCTATTATAGACTAACATATGCTACTGTTTGATGGTGTGGTTTTATAGAGTGTTTGTGTAATGCAATCAGAGTTTTGTTTTCTACTTTATTTATTTTATGAATTCTTAATGCTGTCTGAACAGGTGCCATTTTGTCAGCTTTTGCTCCCTGTGTGTAAAGTTTCATGGCCTTTTCTTATAAGCTTGTAGAGATAAAACAGAAGAAAAATGGTAGGAAATTTAAGAAAACATCAAATGCAGAATAGGGAGAGAGTAAAGAACAGACCTGCAACAAGAGAGAGTAGGACTTGAAATGACAGCAGAAGAAAGAAAGAAATATAAATAAACATGGCAGTAGACAAAAGGCATTAACAAAGGAGAACAATAACGAAACAGCATGACAGGAATGGGTTGGAGAGACATAATCGGACTTAAAGTTAAAAGTAAACTTGATCTCAAGTTATAGGATATAATCATCCGGAGTTGGTGTGTGCACTGTTAATTGTTAGTGACGCTTGTTGTGCCTGGCTGGTCCGGCGTGACCTACTGGTTTACTTGT
This sequence comes from Bombina bombina, assembly GCF_027579735.1. Classification (NCBI taxonomy): domain Eukaryota; kingdom Metazoa; phylum Chordata; class Amphibia; order Anura; family Bombinatoridae; genus Bombina; species Bombina bombina. The sequence goes on along the minus strand of NC_069500.1, from coordinate 1,206,793,354 downwards.
TTTTGTTGTCTGTTTTTATAAACTACACTTACATCGCGACCTTCGGGTCTGGATGTCAGGAGCGCTTGGGCTGGCCGTGTCAGTCTGCTCCAGAGACATGGGCCAGTGGAGTTCCACCGCGTCCCTTCGCATCCCTGGTCTGAGGGGTGAGGTCCTTGCTGCTGTGTGTGGTTCTGGCCTTTTGGGCTGCCCTTGGTGGTTCTTCTAGAGACTAGGTGCTGTCGGGTGGCTGGTATAGGTCGGGTCATGCTGAGGTGGCTACTTACTTCTACCTCTGCTTCGGGGAGCTTTTGAGCTCTGATGGGATCTTGGGTTGCAGCTCTCCTGGTGGTCTCCAGGGTTGTTTCTGCCGCACCTTAGGGGTCGGGAACCGAAGTGAGCTCGGCCCTCGGAATCCCGTGACTGCTGGTCCGGGGTTTTTCGTCTTGGACTCATGCAGCATGTTTTATTGCAGTATATATCATGTGTCCTTCTGTGCTTGCTGTTCGAGGTCTTCCTTTTCCTCGACGAGTTAATCTGTCAGCTTGTTGGTCCGATTTGGGGCATGTGGCCTCGGGTTCTGACTAGTGGAATCTGACCCCTTCTTCTCGGATCTTATCGTAGGTTTGGGAGGGGAGTCTAGGGTTCTGTCAGTCCAAATTCTGGCTATCTCTCCTTGTCCCTGTTATTCCCTTGGGTGTTAGGGGTTGGGTCAGGATGAGTTCTCCTTAGGGAGCTTGGAATTTTTGGCATATTGGGTACTTGTGGTAAGGTCGGGCTTCTGGGCCTTCCTCTCTTAGGGGTTAGTTGCCCTATTGTCCTCATTCGGTCTAAGATTTGACTCTAGCCTTTCCCTTCCTGGTCTCTGCATTTTGCTGAACTTTGCTCAGCACATGGTGGTTGCACGTTAGGTCTGTCTGACCTTTCTCCTATGGCCTGTGGCAGACTCCCCTGGAGGGGGGTGCCTTTTGGGTTTGCCGCCTCTGTGTTCTTTGAGGCGTTCAGTGCCTGTGCATTCATCGGTAGATGGTTTAGGTGTCTTGGGGACACGTCCTACAGTCTTATCATCTCGGGGATTCTGGTTCCCCGTAGACGGAAGGGTCACGCTGGTGCTGAGTTTTTTTTTTGGAGAATACAGCTTGTTAATTCATATGTTCGACTTAGATCTAGCCATTTTATGGCTCCTTCAGATTGAGGTTCGATTCCGACTGGTTTCTCTACACTTATGTTGCCTTGTGGGCTCGCCCTTTGGGATTCCGTGTTCTCCGGCTTGTGGGAATTATCCCTGGGTTCTTGTTGTTTTTTTCTCCAACGCGTGCCTGGTTGTTTTTCTCTCCCTCTCCTTGTGCGGGGGTGGGGCTTTATGTCAGCTGTAAGAGCCTGTTGGTTAGCTTCGCTACCTAGCGAGCGGTGGGTTTGCAGTTTGGCTCTGCTGATGCTGTTGCACCTTGGTTGCTTACAAACTTTATGGGTCTGTTAGAGGAGTTTCTTTGCTCCTTCGGTTGTTGAGAGGCTTGGTCTCGGATGAGTTTTGGTTGCTCTATGGCCTATAGGGGTGTTGTGTTGGTCTACACCATCTAGGTTGCGAAGGAGCGTTATGTTTTGTGTTCCTTCCGGTGGCGGCTGTGCTTCCTCTCTCATGCCTTTAGAATGATCATCTTTTTCTCGATCTTCTCCGGCTGCGGAAGTTTTTCCTAGCTTGTGAGACATCCTCAGTCTATTATGGCCTGGGGGCGGGTCTTGGTTGTGGTAAGGGATTTTCCTTTTGCGATCCTGATCGGTGGTAATTAGAGACATGAAAGACAAAATTAACCTTTTATGGTTCAGATACAACATGCAATTTAATTTTAAGAAACTTTTCAAGTTACTTCTTTTACCATCTCTTGTCATCCTTGGTCGGCTCATAGGTAGGCTCAGGAGCAACAATGCACTATTGGGAGATAGCTGTTGATTGGTGGCTAAGCTACACACATATGTCTTTTGTCATTGGCTCACCAGATGTATACATCTAGCTCCCAGTAGTACATTGCTGCTCTGAAGCTTACTTTTAAAGGGACATAAAGTAAAAATTAAGCTCATAGTTTAGATAAGTCAAGCAATTTTAAGAGACTTTTCTGTTTGTTTCCGTTATCAAAATACTTTGTTTTATTAGGGTTAAAAAAAATGTATCAACTTATTTGTCTACAAAAATACTTAAATGGTGGTTAGACTTAAAGTGAATGTAATTTTTTTTTTTTAATTTTCAAAAGTTTATTGAAGTCAAAACATTTACATAAAAAATAAAGTGCATTAAAGAAATTGCATTGTGAGACGTTACACTTTAGATTTGTGCACAAAATAAAAAAGGGGAAGGGGGACACAAAAATAAGCTCAAGTATGGTTACAATATTTAAATAACAAATACAAAGAAAGAATGTCTTTTAGCATGCATTACATTCCAACATGAATATGGCATTATATCACCAACATTTGGGACTGTAATTAGTGTGAAGTTGTGTTAGGATATCTGGGTGTATTTATGAGGGGTAGTTTTGTATGTATGACTCCCACATGAAGGTCATTTGTGCGTATAAGTCCAGATTTTTATTTTTCATGTAAGAGTATTCTTCTAAAGATATTGTTCGGTGGCACTCAAAGTGCCATTGACTAATGGACGGTACTTCCTCTTATTTCCACTTCCTAGCAATCAGAATTTTAAAGCTATTGCTCAGTATATGTAGCAATTTTTTGGACGGGGTGGGAAGTTTATTTGGGACTTTGTTAAAAAGCCATAAGCAAGGATCAAGGGGCATTTCTATTCCCAAAATTTTACCGGACTCCCTGGCTACATCGGACCAGATGGGAGTTAGTTTATTGCATTGCCACCAGATGTGGGACATGTGACATTCCGGAGATCCACATCTCCAGCAATGTGCAGATTTAAGTCTATGTATGTTTTTGCATCTCTCTGGGGTCAGATACCATCTTTGTATAATTTTTAAGTTAAGTTCTACAAATTTACTTGAGGCTGAGGTTTTTTTAATGTTATCAAAAATCCGTAGAGCCTCTGCATGAGAGATGTCTGTCCCTAACTCCGAATTCCATCTGTCAACGTAATAGGGGAGAGATGCTTGTGGCTGTTGTGACAAGATTGCATGAATGATTGAGAGTGCGTGTCTAGTCGGAGTGGGTTTGTCACAAAGTGATTCAAATGGTGTCATTGTTCTTGTCATATTGTTAGATTGTGGATGGGAAGTAATGTATGAGTGGCATTGTCTGTAAAAAAGGCAGTCCTTAAAGACAAGAAAACCAGCAAAGAGCAGTTCATCTGTGCTTGGAGAGTGGTGCTCATTTCCAAGATGATGGATTTGCAAGGATCGGATAGGTGTACCTAGTAGTTTAGGGACTATCAGCAGGCCAGGTTGAAATTCATAATTATGAGTTAATGGTGTTAAGGGCGAATATTTAGATGAAATGTTAGGGCATTCTGTGAGGATCTTGTCCCAAATTTTAAACGTTTCTAATATTGGCTTTGAAGAAAATTGTAAAAACCTGATCCTGTCTTTTGGGGTCCAACATAACTGCCCTAAGTGTCGGTTACAGGTAAGATCATGTTCTAATTGGACCCAGGCTTTGTTAGATTGGTTTGAGTACCAGTCTATAATATGCTGTAAAAAAGTAGCTTGTCTATACCGATGGAAGTCCGGGACTCCAAGACCTCCCATCTCTGCGGGGAGAAGCATGATTTTTTTGCTAATTCTCGCTCTGGTATTAAACCAAATGAAGTCCAAAATATTCGACTGTAGTGAGTCCAAAAAACTTTTGGGAAGAGGAATGGGCAGTGTTTGAAAGAGATAAAGGATTCTTGGAAGGATATTCATTTTGATGATATTGATCCTTCCTAACCAGGAAGTATATTTTCTTTTCCAAGAGGAGAGATCTGTAATTATCTGTTTGAGTAAAGGTTTGTGATTTTGTAGAAAAAGCTGTTCTGGTAAGGGGGTGAGTTGAACTACCAAATATTTAAGTGAGGTTTGTTGCCAGCGAAACGGGCAGATCCGTTGGACTAAGTGTATGTGAGATTGTGGGACATTAATATTCATGATTTCCGATTTACTTTTATTGACTAAAAAGTTGGAAGCTTTACCGAAATCATCTAATTGGCTGATAATGTTGGGAATAGTAGTCACAGGGTTTGTTATGCAAAATAGGATATCGTCAGCGTACAGCATGACTTTGTGATGTGAGTTTTGTACTTGTATACCTGTTATGAGCGAGTGGCTGCGGATCTTTTGCACGCGGGCTTCTATAGCACATGCAAATAAGAGTGGGGAAAGGGGGCAGCCCTGTCTGGTACCATTAGTGATGCTAAAAGGGGCTGAGAGGGACCCATTCACGTGGACTCTGGCGGTGAGGGTAGAATACATGGCAAATACACGGTCTGAGAATTCCTGTCCTATGCCCATTTTCTGAAGTACCACTCTCAGGAACTGCCAACCAACATGGTCAAAAGCCTTTTCCGCGTCAGTTGACAGAACCAGGAACGGAATATTTTTGTGAGTGGCGTATTGTATTAGCTGAGTGATCCTGACCGTGTTGTCCTTTGCTTTCCTAGTGGGAACAAATCCAACCTGATCATTTCCAATCAGCTGTGGTAGAACAGTGTTTAACCGGGTTGCGAGTATCTTGGCGTAAATCTTAAGGTCAGTGTTTAAAAGAGAGATTGGTCTGTAATTTTCTACAAATTCAGGGTTTTTACCAGGTTTAGGTATGAGGGAGATGTATGCCTCCAGTGTTTGTGTGGAGAATGGGCTATTAGGCGTTATAGAGTTAAAGAGGGTAAGTAAATGTGGGGCCAATATGTCAATGTATTTTTTATAATAATAAGTTGTATTGCCGTCTGGGCCTGGGGCTTTTCAAATATGAAGGTCTTTTATAGTTTTCTGGATTTCAAGAAGAGAAATGGGGCTTTTGAGAAAGGTTTGTTGGTCTTGTGTTATTACTGGGAAGTGTATATCCGTAAGAAACTGAGTTATATAATTTGAGGGATCGTGTGCGTTGTTTGGATGGGGGGCCTCGGATGTTGTGGATAGATTATACAACCGCTCGTAGTAAGTGCGGAATGATTCAGCAATTGCTGTCGTATCGTAATATGTTTTGTTTCTGGATTTTATCGAGAGAATATAGCTACGATTAGAATTGTGTTTTAATCTACGGGCAAAGAGCTTGCTACATTTATTATCTCCTTCATAGTAGGATTGTTTAAGTTTAAAAGCTAGGCCTTTACATTCCTTATCTATAAGGTGGGCTGTAGCCTGTTTTATAGACTGCATTTCTGCAATTAACTGTGTGTCCGTAGGTTTCTTTTTGAGTTGGGTTTCTATATCATTTAGTTTATATAGGGAGTCTTGAAGTAATATTCTCTGTTGTTTCCTGTAATGGGATGAGATATTGATGAGTTCTCCCCGTATTGTTGCCTTATGTGCTTCCCAAGTGTTTTGGAATAGTGGGACCGAACCTATATTTGTGTCAAAGTAATCTTTAATGGTATTTTGTATCTTTTCGCTATATTGTGGTAAATCTAAAAGCACATCATTAAGTTTCCAGAGATAGGCTGATGGTGATGCCGAAGGCCATGCTATTGTGCATGATACCATAGAATGGTCTGACCATGATGAGGGAATAATAACGGAGTGTGTGGTTTTTGATAATGTGTTGACGTCTGTGAAAAAGTAATCTATGCGGGAGTAGCGTGCGTGTGGGTGAGAAAAAAAACATGAAGTTGTCTTCGTCAGGGTGATGAACTCTCCATACATCATGAACAGCTAAGTCTCTAAGGCGTTGTTTTATTAGTGAAATAGTCTTGTGTGGTGTGGATGAAGTGTGGTTTGAGTTGTCTCTGTAGGGGTCTAGTGTTATATTCAGGTCACCTCCTATTATTAGCATCCCTTTAACAACTTCTAGTATTCTTCTGGATAAAGAGGATATGAAGCTATCTTGACCCGTGTTTGGAGCATAGGCACAGACCAAGGTAGTAACTGTATTGTATAATTTCCCTACTAGGATTATATATCTACCCTCAGTATCTCTATGGGAATCAAACAATTGGAAAGGTATTCCCCTTTTATTTAAGATCCCAACTCCGTTGGTTTTTGCTTTGTTAGAAGAGTAGTCTGAGGGGCCAAATTTGTAAAAGAAGGTTTTGAGTTCTTGTCCTTTTAAGAAATGTGATTCCTGTATGAAGATTAATTCTCCATTTTTACTCTTGATGTCTCTAATTGCTACATTTCTTTTATGTGGGTTATTTAAGCCCTTGGCATTAATGGATAGAAAGGATAGTCTCCTATTAATATGAGTGGTGTTGCTCATGGTGTATAACATCTGAGAGGGAGTGCGTCAGTAGGAGAAAAGATAGTGGTACCTGTATCCGAATATATTTTAGACCCATGTGGAATGAAAAAGTTGTGACATCATATTGAGGCACAAAGCATGCGAGATATACATCTGAGAACAACAACTGTGTTAGCTGAACAATATAGATCATAATCATAGAGTAACCATAAGAGTAAATAATGGGATTTAGGGAATGGTGGAAAACCATAAGTAAGATTGAAATTACAGTCATTTCAATTGGAGGTCCTACAACAGTTAGGACATAAGAGGGATAATATAGGATAACAGTGTAAAGATGCATATAAAAAGAAATTACAAATATAATTCTTCAAGTTAAATTAAGTGAACCTTTTCAAGGTGAAAGTGCAAACAAAAAATTCACATGAGCTTCAAAACAAATTCTCATAACGAGCAAAGTTCTGGTTAAACTATTAACAAATAGCTGGAGAAAACCTAGAAGGAAAACACAACATGCATTACATGTAATAACCTAGTAAACTTTATACTACGATGATTGGGTCTCACCAATTAGGAAGAGTGCGTATTGTCCTTAGCCCAAATAAGTCTCTAGGTGAAGAAGGAGAGATAATGGCCCTGTCCTTTATTTTTTTGTATGGCTGTACTTTGCTCCATGCTGTTTTCTGTAGGCTGGTCAGGTGAGTTTGGAGATTTATGGCTTGAGAGCTGTCTTGAGAGGATGATGGAGGGCCTGGTGGCTTCAGAGGTATTCCCAAGTCTTTAGAAAGTTTGTCCAGATCTTGGATTCCTTTGTAGATAAGAGTTTGTCCATCATGGGCGACAATTAAACTGAAAGGGAATCCCCACCGATACTTGATATGTTTATCTTGCAGGATGGATGTGATGAAGCAGGCTTCTCTGCGTTTCTGGATGGTGCTTTGGCATAAGTCTGGGTAAATTTGTTGGTCATGGTCCAGGTAGGAAATAACATGTGAGGATCTGGCCTTCTGCCAGATGGTTTCTCTGTCAGTGAATCTGAGAAACTTAAAGGGACACTGAACCCAAATTTTTTCTTTTGTAATTCAGAAAGAGCATGCAATTTTAAGCAACTTTCTAATTTACTCCTATTATCAATTTTTCGTCGTTCTCTTGCTATCATTATTTGAAAAAGAAGGCATCTAAGCTTTTTTTGGTTTCAGTACTCTGGACAGCACTTTTTTTATTGGTGGATGAATTTATCCACCAATCAGCAAGGACAACCCAGGTTGTTCACAAAAATGGGCTGGCATCTAAACTTACATTCTTGCATTTCAAATAAAGATGCCAAGAGAATGAAGAAAATTTTATAATAGGAGTAAATTAGAAAGTTGCTTAAAATTTCATGCTCAATCTGAATCACAAAATATTTTTTTTGGGTACAGTGTCCCTTTAAGGATAGTGTCTCTGTGGGGAGCATTTGGGGGCTGTGGAGGCCGGAGAGACCTGTGTGCTCTTTCGATTTCCAATTGCGGAGCTTGCTGATCACCAATTAATTGTTGAAAAAGGCCTTGTAGATAGGCCGACATGTCGGCTGGTTTAATTGATTCCGGAATTCCTCTTATGCGTAAATTGCTCCTTCTTCCCCTGTTCTCAAGATCTTCAATTTTTTCCTCCAATGCTTCCAGTTTTGAGTCATGCGTGGAGACTTGATTGTAAAGGGATCCAACTGCCTCAGTAGTGGTGTCCTGTATTTCTTCCATTTCCACTATTCTCTCCCCCAATTCTGATATATCTTTGCGCAGTGTGGAAAGTTCTTTGGTAATTAAAGATTTAAGTGATTCAAAATCATCCTTAGATGGGAGCTTTGCAATGTCTTGCTTAAGCTGCATAATGTATTCCGTAGGCAGTATTGTGTCAGCGGTTATTTGTTGTTCTGGTGTGGAGGGCTCTTGAGAGTCTGAGGTGGTTGATTGAAAAAAGGAGCTAACCAGAGAGTTATTATTGGGTTGGTTTTTGGCGCTTTTTTCACCTTTGGTTTTGTTTTTAGAAGCCATGCTTTTGCTAGGATAAAGCAGACACAGTAAGCAGAGCGTATAAGTGTTAATGTATATATGACCCAGTCCAGGTTTCCTCACACAAACTATGTGCCAAATTTAAATCAAAGTGCCTTTAAATAAGCTTTTCCAGCTATGCTACGTTATTTAGTTTACACCTCACTTATATAGGTTTGTCAGGCCGCATTGGGAGAGTGTGATTGTGTCTCTGTAAAACACTTTTCATTCAAGCGGCTGTTGTAAATATATGCGGTTCAATGCGACAGCAATTTTCTGAGGTGCATACCTTATTCAGCAGCACTGTAAATCCAATCAGTGAACTTTTAAAGTGCTGCGTTATGATAGTTCAGTTGCCTCAGGGAAATCTCTCCTGCGCACATTATAGATCCAATATGGCGGCGGTGCGCTTCTCACCTCCCGTATCCCACAATGTTGCGAGTCAAGCTGAGCTCGTTTAGCAAGGAAAATGCTCACATCTGGGTCTCCTAACATTCATCCATGTTATGTGACAGTTTGAAGGCACATAACACTGTTTTAGTGCTTAAAAATCCCACTGCTGTAACGGAGCTGTGCTACTGTGCGGCCATCCGCTTCCTGGCCAAGCTCCGCCTCCCGTGAATGTAAATTTTGATGATAAAGTGCCCGGTTTTTAAAAATTCGATTAAAAACAGGGGCACTTTAATTAATCAAAATTGACATTTCACTCGTGTTGTGAAAATACTTGCCTTTTAATCTTGACAGTCGCTGCATCGCTTCCTCCGCCTGTCGCAAAGCTTCTCCCTGAGTCTAAAATGAGGAATACGGCTTCCTCCAATCACGGCATTGAATCAGACACTGATTCCCCTGGGGGGAAGCCGTGATTGGAGGATGACCGATCCGTCATTTCTGACGTAGGAAGAGGCTTGCGACGACCGGGGGAAGCTGGAGCAGCTGTCAAGATTAAAAGGTAAGTATTTTCACAACACAAGTGAAATGTAAATTTTGATGATTTAACCCTTTGAGTGCTAAGCACTTTCCCACCTGGGTACTAAGATATTTTAATGTTTTTTTATTTTTTTATTTAACAATTTAACAATTTTTCTTTAAACTTTGTTTTTATTATTTTCAGACCCCAAAGACTTACACTGTTGGAAAGGTTAGGTGATTAACTTTCCAATGGTGGGTCTTGGGGTTCTGTAGCTGCTTAGATGCCTGAGATACAGGCTTCTAAGCAGCATGCCCCCTGCTCCTATACTTAACATTGTTAAGTATAAATAAAGTTGCGCTGTGATGTCATCACGTTATTGCGCATAACGCCACCACGCAAAACGGGAAGCCTGGCGATGCCTGTCACTCTACAGGCACGATCGCCAGGGTAGGAGCGGGTGGGAGGCCCCAGATCTCCCTCAAGGTGGGAGAGTGCTAGTGACGGCTCTGAGCCGTTGTTAGCACCAGAGTGGGAAACTCTGTGATGGCTCAGAGCCGTCATTAGCACTCAAAGGGTTAAAGTGTCCCTGTTTTTCATAGAATTTTTAAAAACCGGGCACTTTATCATCAAAATTTACATTTACTTTAAATGGCGATTTTCTATTGAAAATCATTAGGTAAGTTTTAAATGATTGTGATCTACCCCAGTTATATGCAAGCAATAGTGCAATAATTAAAGGGACAGTCTACACAAGAATTGTTATTGTTTTAAAAGATAGATAATCCCTTTATTGCCCATTACCTAGTTTTGCATAACCAACACAGTTATATAAATACACTTTTTACCTCTGTGATTATCTTGTATCTAAGCCTCTGCAAACTGCCCCCTTATTTCAGTTCTTTTGACAGACATGCATTTTAGCCAATCAGTACTGGCTCCTAGGAACTCCACGTGCGTGAGCACAGTGGTATCTATATGACACACATGAACTAACACCCTCTAGTGGTGAAAAACTGTCAAAATGCCCTGAGAGAAGAGGTGGCCTTCAAGGGCTTAGATATTAGCATATGAAGCTCCTATGTTTAGCTTTCAACTAAGAATACCAAGAGAACAAAGCAAAATTGGTGATAAAAGTAAATTGGAAAATTGTTTAAAATTACATGCTCTATCTGAATCATGAAAGTTTATTTTGAACTAGACTGTCCTTTTCACTTTTGTGACCGTTTTGGACCAAGGCTATTTTTACATTTCTGTGGTGTTTGTGTTTAGCTGTAATTTACCTCTTACTCATTTACTGTACCCACACATATTATATACAGTTTATCTTACCATTAAATGGACTTTCTAAAGATACCATTATTTTCATCATAATTTATAATTTACTATAAAAAATTATAAAATATGATGAAAAAATTGAAAGAAAACACACTTTTTCTAACTTTGACAACCCAAAGTATTGATCTACGCCCTTTTTGGTATATTTCATGCCACAATTTCACCGCCAAATGCGATCAAATAAAAAATATCTTTCACTTTTTCACAATCTTTTTCACAAACTTTAGGTTTCTCACTGAAATTATTTACAAACAGCTTGTGCAATTATGGCACAAATTGTTGTAAATGCTTCTCTTGGATCCCCTTTGTTCAGAAATAGCAGACATATATGGCTTTGGCGTTGCTTTTTGGTAATTAGAAGGCCGCTAAATGCCACTGCGCACCACACATGTATTATGCCCAGCAGTGAAGGGGTTAATTAGGGAGCTTGTAGGGTTAATTTTAGCTTTAGTGTAGTGTAGTAGACAACCTAAAGTATTGATCTAGGCCCATTTTGGTATATTTCATTCCACCATTTCACCGCCAAATGCGATCAAATAAAAACAATTGTTCACTTTTTCACAAACTTTAGGTTTCACGCTGAAATTATTTACAAACAGCTTGTGCAATTATGGCACAAATGGTTGTAAATGCTTCTCTGGGATACCCTTTGTTCAGAAATAGCAGACATATATGGCTTTGGCATTGCTTTTTGGTAATTAGAAGGCAGCTTAATGCTGCTGCGCACCACACTTGTATTATGCCCAGCAGTAAAGGGGTTAATTGGGTAGCTTGTAGGGTTAATTTTAGCTTTAGTGTAGAGATCAGCCTCCCACCTGACACATCCCACCCTCTGATCCCTCCCAAACAGCTTTCTTCCCTCCCCCACCCCACAATTGTCCCCGCCATCTTAAGTGATGGCAGAAAGTCTTTTTTTTTATTTTTTTATTCTGCCTTGTAGGATCCCCCCTTAGCCCGCAACCTCCCTGATCCCCCCAAACAGCTCTCTAACCCTCCCCCCTCTACCTTATTGTCCGCCATCTTGGGTACTGGCAACTGTCTGCAGTATCCAGTTTGCCATATAATTAGCTTTTTTTTCTTAAAATACAAATAAAAAACAAAAAAAATATGTTGTGTAGCAGATCCCTTAGATAAAATGTTCCCCCTCCTCTCTCCCTCCTTCCCTTTACACTTTGTCCCATAGTGTAGTACTCGCATCTGCTCCCGCCCCGTGTGAACGCCCGCACCTGTGTGCGCTCCCAGCGCCCCCGCAATCGATCCCGCCCCCCTCTGCCGGATATCCTCCAGCGATGGCCGCCCACCCGCCTCCCTGCAATGGCACCCACCCACCAACGATCGGCACCATCGCTGGCCGATGCATAGAGGGCCATATAGTGTCTCTCTCTACATCAGATGGTTAGTAAAGGGTATTGCACGATGCTTCAATATCGAGGCATCGCTGCAATACCCTGAAAGTGTCTGGAAGCGATCAGGATTGCTTCCACTGCTTGAAACCCTTGACGACGTACAGTGTATGTCCTTGGTAGTTAACGATAATTTTTTGTAGGACGTACCCTGTACGTCATTGGTCATTAAGGAGTTAAATGCATTATTAGGCCATTTTCTTTTGGACTTCAATGTCCCATTAAAGAGGCAATAGATAAAAAAAAAATTCTTACAAGATTGAGAGTTTACAAGATTGAGAGTTTACTTCTATTACCTAATTTATTTTGTTCTCTTGGTATCCTTTGTTGGGACGCATATATAGGCTTAGGAGCAGCAGTGCACTGCTGGGAGCTACCAGCTGATTGGTGTATTCAGCTAGCTCCTAGTAGTGCACTGCTGCTCCTTCAAAATACTACAAAGAGAATTAAGCAAATGTTGATCATAAAATTAAATTTGAAAGTTGTTAAAAATTGTTATGGTTAGCATTTTATGTTGAACCCTCTATATTTGCTCTCTTGAAGAAGACCTGGATAATGATATGCCTACCTCCTGCAGAGTGTTATTCACTTGGCTGGATGATGTGAAGTGGTTTTTCTTTACCTTGGAAAGGATCCTACGATCATCCACCACTGTTGTCTTCCATGGACGTCCAGGCCTTGTGTGTTGCAGAGCTCACTAGTGCATTCTTTTTTTCTCTAAATGTACCAAACTGTTGATTTGTCCACTCCTAATGTTCCTATCTCGCTGAATGGCCTGTTTCACTTGCATTGAGAGCTCCTTTGAACCCATGTTGCAGGAATAGCCCACACCTGTCCATGAAACAGCTTTTGAGTCAATTGTCCAATTACTTTTGCTCGCTTGAAAAAGAGGGGGCTACATATTAAAGATCTGTAATTAATCCCTAAACCCTTCCTCCAATCTGGATGTAAATACCTTCAAATTAAAGTTGAGAGACTACACTTTAAGCCGATATCCATTTAGGGAAATCAGACCTCGTTAGCTTATCTCTATGTTTACACTAAATTCTCTGTATCTTTTCTCTCACGGTATACACAGAGGGACCAGTTATTTGAGAGAATGGAAAAAATATATATTATTCCTCTGCACCCCCCCCCCCCTCACTGGGAGTACGATTTTGTCTAAAAGTTCTTGAATACACAACATATCTATAACCAGTTCTTAAGTATTGAAGTTTAAAGTATTGGTGGGGAAAAAACAGGCAAAATAAGCTATTTCAAATGCCAAAAAGGAGCTATTTATAAACAATTAAATACACACCAAATGGATCAATTAGAACACATTAGGGGGAGAAAAAAATCACAGTACTCTGTCCCTTTAAAGCTAGGGTTTCAAAGTACCAGCCCTCAAACCGATTTCATGCAGCCCGCAGGACTGACCCACCAGGATACTGGGAAATTTCCTGATGATCCACGGCATCTGGGCCTGGTCCGGGCCAGCGCTACCTGAAGGCCTTAGGGCACAGTGGCCCTTTCCTTTTTATTCAATATTTTGCAAACCAGCAATAACACCTCATAAGACCACTAGAGATTTAGCCCCCTTCCTGCAAAAAAGGTAAGCAGGAGAAGGAGCAAACTGTTTTCATAATTAATTAAAAAAAGTTAATATACAGTTATATGTATATTTAATTATCTCCTTAGCTTGCATTTTAGAAAGTGATGTGAAGAGAGGAGGTGAGAAACAGCAAATTACATTTGGCAGGGGACAACCTTCTCTGACCCTATAATACTCTATAATTGTCAGTTTTTAAATCTAAAAAAAGTTGATGCTGAGCAGAGAAAATCTCAAGAGAGGTGGAAAAGTGATTATTTTTATATGCCTATATCAAGGCTGTTGTTAGGGTCTCAATTGCTAACTCACTTAAGGCAGACTTGGCTCATCTAAATCAGAGCAAACACTGACTCTGAACTACTAGTGTATATAGTTCAATTTTGTTTTTGAATTTTGAAATTTTGCAAGGTGCCCACACGGGAGAAGAGAACTTGTCCATTGGCCCCCAGGTAATTTGAGTTTGAGACGCCTGCTTTAAAGCAATTTCTTTATGCACAATTGTGTTCCTATAAGTAGACAGGCTAAATAATGTATTTAATAACTGTGTTGTTCCGTATAAACATTTTACCATATTAAAAAAACATTTATAAGCTGTTTTAAATGAGAGAAAATCATACATTACACCTGATACATTTCAGTGCATGAATAAAATTCCTTCAGCTCCTTGAATACAAAGGAACATTATTACTATATTTATGGTTTAGTCTAAAAAGTAGTTGTCAAACCTGCCCTCAGGGAACCCTACAGGCAGTGATTAAAAGTGGTATTGGAATGTTTTAACTCTAATCATAATCTTTAAAGAAAAAATCAATGTATTTGCTTTATGAATGACTCTCAGTACATCAGTAAAGAGACCTGCATGATGACATTCATTGTCCATAAGTAAGGTAATGTTTTTAAAGGAAGTCCCCCCCCCCCCTTATATCTCCAGGGTATTCTGACTGCAACATTAGATCTCAATAAATTGTAACAAGATTTCTAATGAATGAACTCTTTTGTTTTAGACCATTTTCTGACATCTGCGCTTAAAAAAATATATTTTTCTAATGACAGGGTGAGTCCACGGATCATCATCAATTACTGTTGGGAATATTACTCCTGGCCAGCAGAAGGAGGCAACGAGCACCACACCAGAGCTGTTAAGTATCACTTCCCTTCCCACAACCCCCAGTCATTCTCTTTGCCTCTCGTGCAAGGAGGAGGTGAAGTAATTAGGTGTCTGCATAAGAAGGTCTTCTATCAAGATTTTTTTGTTTTTAAATCTGAGAAAGCATGCTCTGATCTTCCATCACTAGCTGGGTTTAGCTGTATTCCACGTTAGTCTCTTCAGTTGGGCTGTGGTAGCTTTTAAGCAATTAGGAACTTGTAAAGTGGACTTTGCTGCATTTCCTAACATGTTGCTGCCCTGAGATAGAAAGCCGGAGTAAGTTTACTCTGTCTTTCTTTTTAAACAGGCCTTTGTGAGGAGCGGCATCCTCTCATATTTGAGTCGTTTGACTGCCGGACGACTGGAATGCAGGTAAGTGCCTTTTGTTCTTCTAGGTCTAGAAGGCTGGCACTAGAGGAGTTGAGACCCTCTGCTCTTTAATGGGACTATCCTTATGGATGATTACGGCAGTGGCAGGCACAGTATGCATGAGACATGGAGACCGTTATTCTCCTTCATAAAGGGAAGGAGTTAATTACCAGTGGGCTAAAGTTAAGTTGCTGTGACAGTATATATAATTTTATGTTATAATAAAGTACCCTATTAGGTTCCCTAGTTCATAGGTCGAATGGTACAGGGACGGTTAAGAGAGCGTATTTGGCGCCCTTTCTATGGTTCTGCATAGTGTCATCCATCTTATATGCAGTACGGGTGATTCCCTAGCTCCGTGATTAATATACATTATAGGAGCTGTGCGAGGTTGTCAGTGTTCTGTTTTACGCGTTTTTGGGCTTTGAGTTATAGCTCTGAGATTGATCCCTGATATAGAGGTTTAAATTGCCAATTTTAGCTACTGATACCTCATAGTAGAAGGAAGAGTTGAATAGAGTTTTTTGAGTTTTTTTTTTTAATAGAGTTTTTTTCCGTGCTGAGTTTTGGCCATGCATCCTTCTCTACTTGACGGGGCCGCGCCATTTTAGAGGGGTTGAGGGTTTGTATTCTAGCCGGAGAAAGGAGCAGAGCTGACGTTCTGCTTGCCTTTTATTTAGATGTGTTTTCCTATTGCTCTGGAAAAATAAAAAAACAGTGGAACAGTGGGTGTGAGGATTAACCCTTAGGAAGATCCATTTTAAACGGTCTCTGAAAGAATGATGTTTAAATCGGTTTATGTTCGGTTTGTTCCCATAAACAGTAAAAAAAAAGGGGGAATAGAACATAAGCAACTAGGGTCGTTAAAATTTCTTCCTTGGTAGCACATTTTTGATCCCATACTGTAAATGTTCTTAACTGTGTTACATTGGTTCCACATATTTGTACATTTGATTAAGCTGGATTTCTTTCACTTAAGGAAATCAATTGTTTTATTTTGATAAAGTATGGAACAGAGGTCTGTTCCTAAATATATTTAGATTTTTAAGTAATATCTATAATCTTAAAATGACAGTGTCATTTTAAATAGTTTTTAATGATAGCTACTTGGTAGTCTTTGACTTTCCTGTCGTTGTAAATCCTCAAGAATCTAGTAAGTTTAATATACATTAGGATTAATCTGTAAACAAAATTTCCTGTTCTCAGCCGTGTTAGGATAATTTTTTCAGGTATGGGAGAGGTCAAGTATCCTTTCCCCCCCCATCTCCTGTCAGTAATAAGCTGTCTCCTTAATTTCCATGGCACAGGGTACTTAATGTAATAAGGGCCATTACTATTCTGGCTAAGAGGTCTTAAATCCATATAAACGCATTGTCTAACTCCATTGGAGGTCTCATTGGAGGTCTCCATGAGAAGATCCAGGACAGAAAAGCTTTTAGGCTAATCGTTTATTTTTGTTACTTCCTTACTTTCTGTTACTTCCTTCGTAACTTAAGGAAGTCTTTCCCATTGTCCCCCAAGCAAGGGCAGTTCAAGTCCTCTTGGATACCCAGTCAGTCTTGGATCAGGGGGAAGTAATTAAAAAGACCACAACTATCTCTCATGGAATTCAACTCCTTCCTTTCAGGAACAGTTTCCTCTTTCTCTAGATTATCTGTAGAACAGATAAGAGGAGAGGCGTTCTGAAGGTTGCTCAGGTTTCACCTTGGGAGTGAATGTTCCAGTTCCAGTTTTGAACAAGGTTCGATTTTCTTTTTCTTGCTTTCGTGAAAAAGAAGGATCTTTCTGTCCTAATTTAGACGGTAAATGTCTTACCAAGTTTACTCAGAGTAACTGGTCTTCAAGATGGAGACTATTTGTTTCATTCTGCCTTGGGCAAGAGGGTCAGTTTATAACATCCCTAGTATTTAAGGATGCGTACCCTTAGGTTCCCATTCACTTATCTCAGATGTTTGAGTTTTGCCTTTCCGGCAAAACTCCTTCAGTTTGTGATACAATGGCTTTGTCTCAGCTCCCAGTGTTTTCTAATTCTGGGATGCAATTTGGTTCTGGCAAGGGCGTCCCTCCTGGACGTCCTATTGATTCAGGTGCTATCTTTCTACAAGCAATGGCCGGACAGATAGCACAGCATGCTAAGACACTGTGGCTGAGCTCTGTAGTAACCCAAGGATTGCAGGTTTTATCCCCGGCGAGATCCGCTCAGCCTTTCATCCTTCCGAGGTCAATAAAATGAGCAGCGCCTTGAGACCCTTACGGGTGAATAGCCGTGCTTTACAAGTACCCCATACATATTTTAAGTGGAGCTGGAAAAGAGCTTCCTTGTCCCATCTACAAGGATAGTGTGCTTAGGAACTAAATTGATTCCTTATCGATAAAGATCTGTCTGACGGAGGTGACAAAAGCCATAATCCTTCCTCGTGTCTTTCTCTACTGTTAGGCAATCAGTGGTTCTGTGTATGGATCTGATTGGTCTGATGGTGGCTTCCATGGACACCATTCCCTTGATCGTTGCCATTTGAGAGCTCGGCAGTTGTGCATGCTCAGATAGTGGAATGTGGATTGTCCAGATTGTCTTAGAGAATCTAGTTCAGTCGACAAGGGTTTCTTGCCGTGTTGGCCTTATCAGGCTCTTCGGTCTCAGGACGTTTGGGACTATGGCCTTCAGCCTGCTGGGCTGAGGAGGAATCTGGGATTTGTTGAAGGCGTAGGGACTCTGGTCCTGGGAGAAGTCTGTTCTCTTCATCATTTGGAATTGAGAGCGATATTTAATGCTCTGATGTTTTGGCCTCAAAAAGACACAGTACACACAGTACAATGCGTTCCTTCAAAAAAATAAAAACATAAAATGTAATAAAAGACAAACACCTAGATTTTGAGTTCTGCGGTAGCCGTCAAAACCAGCGTTAAGGGGTCCTAACGCTGCTTTTGGCCGCCCGCTGGTATTTAGAGTCAGCCAGGAAAGGGTCTAATGCTCACTTTCCAGCCGCGACTTTTCCATACCGCAGATCCCCTTACGCCAATTGCTTATCCTATCTTTTCAATGGGATCTTCCTAACGCTGGTGTTTAGAGTCTTGGCTGAAGTGAGCGTTAGACTCTCTACCGACATGACTCCTACCGCCAAAAAAAGTCAGTATTTAAGAGCTTTATGGGCTAACGCCGGTTCATAAAGCTCTTAACTACTGTGCTCTAAAGTACACTAACACCCATAAACTACCTATGTACCCCTAAACCGAGATCCCCCCACATCGCCGCCACTCTAATAATTTTTTTAACCACTAATCTGCCGACCGCTCACCGCCGCCACCTACATTATCCCTATAAACCCCTAATCTGCTGCCCCTAACACTGCCGACACCTACATAATATTTATTAACCCCTAATTTGCCCCCCCCCCAAGTCACCGCTACCTTACCTACACTTATTAACCCCTAATCTGCCGACCGGACCTCACCGCCACTATAATAAATGTATTAACCCCTAAACCGCCTCACTCCCGCCTCGCAAACCCTATAATAAATTTTATTAACCCCTATTCTGCCCGGTGCTCGGACAAAATTCCGACGGACAAAATGCCGAAGCACATTCGTCCGTCAGACATATGTCCGAGATACACTGCTTCCGACTGCACGCTGAACAGCACAATCACGCAATCACTTAATTGCGTAATTGTCATCAGTAAAAAAGCGGAAAATTTAAATATATATTGTGGCTACTGAGGTAAAAAAACAACACAAACACTTAAATAAATACATTTAAAAAAAACATATCAAATTAAAAAAATGGAGTTCATAAAGACGTGTAAAGGAGGAAGAAAAATGTTATATGAAGGTTATGCATACATTGTAGACAAAAAAAAAGAAAATGTAACATATTGGAGATGTGAAAAAAAAGTTTTTTGTGGAGGAAGGCTAAAAACCATTAATGATATAATTGAAAAAGATGCATCAAATCATTCACATCCACCTAATGCAGCAAGAATTTTATCTATGAAAACAATTGAAAAAATAAAAGAAGTTGCTAAAATTTCAGAAGAAGTAACATCAAGCATAATACAAAATTGCATATCTAATTTCCCCCTTGAAGCAGCAGGAGCTCTACCTAAAAAATAAACTCTTGCCAGAATGGTTCGTCGACAGCGAACAACACCAAATGGAAACATTTTAAATAATGATTTAAGAAAAACAACCAGAGGAGAAGATTTCATCATGTACGAAAGTGAAAATTTAATCATTCTGTCTACTAAAAAAAATGTAGATCTTCTTTCAAAAAAACAACACTGGCTCGGTGACGGAACATTTGAGCTCCTTTAGGTTTTCAGTTGTATACAATACATGTTTTAATAGAAGGTAACCATACCATACCATTAGTATACTGCATATCAAAAAATAAAAATCAGGAAACTTATAATTTAATTTTTAGTATTATAAAAGAAAAAAATCCAGATATCAATCCTATATCAATTACTGTAGATTTTGAAAGAGCAGCAATAAATTGCATGACAACTTTTTTACAAAATACAATAATTTATGGATGTTTTTCCATTTTTCCCAATGCCTGTGGAGAAAAATACAATCTTTGGGCTTAAAAATATGGTATAATAATGAAAAAATGCTCTGATCATAAAATGCTTAGAAGCATTAGCATTTGTGCCAGTGGAAGATGTAGTTGAAACATTTAATGACTTTGTAAAATCAATAGAGAAACAAAACAATAACATTTTATCTGAATTTTTAAATTATTTTGAAAAAACCTGGATTGGCGAACTACAACAAGGTACAAGAAGAAAACCTACTTTCGATATTACGATGTGGAACACTTTTGAAAGAACAAAACTAGGGTTACCTAGAACAAACAACTCTCTAGAAGGATGGCACAGAGCATTTGACCAACGAATGTCTATAACCCACCCAAGCATTTGCAGACTAGTTTCAAAAATAAGTAAAGAACAAGCAGAATGGGAGTTAACAATTGAAAAAATATATTCTGGAGTTGAACTGAGAAAACCAAAAAAAAAAATGAAATCATAAACAACAGGATAATGAAAATTTTAGAAAAATTCTCAAGATTAGACTTTTTAAAGTCAATAGCACATAATATATAAGATTTACTTAAATAAATCAAGATACATTCGGCCTAGGGCAGATACGATCCAAAATTTTCTGTTACAATCAGTGACTCGGGCGCCGCAACTGCCTCTGGGAACCTATCCCTGGTTCCCTACCTTCACGATGTACTTTTAACACATAATATAATTATAAGTTAATATATAGTATATATGTATGTATGTATATATATATATATGTATATATATATATATATATATATATATATATATAGCAAAGAAGATTTTTTATATATATATATATATATATATATATATATATTTACGTTATATATAAGTTGATTTAATTGTCTTTTGTCAGTCCACTATTAAAAATGTTATAAAACCGTGATTTTTAAGCTTCATTCCCACCCAGCAGCCGGATAAATGTCTTTTGAAATATTATCCGTCGGACAAATGTCTGTCGGATAACAGTCCGGCCACGATTCTGCCCTCCCTAACATCGCCGCCACCTAACTTCAAGTATTAACCCCTAATCTGCCGACCGGACCTCACTGCTACTATAATAAATGTATTAACTCCTAAAGCTAAGTCTAACCCTAACCCTAACAACCCCCTAAATTAAATATAATTTTAATCTAACAAAATAAATTATTTCTTATTAAATAAATTAATCCTATTTAAAACTAAATACTTACCTATCAAATAAACCCTAATATAGCTACAATATAACTAATAATTCCATTGTAGCTATTTTAGCATTTATATTTATTTTACAGGCAACTTTCTATTTATTTTAACTAGGTACAATAGCTATTAAATAGGTATTAACTATTTAATAGCTACCTAGTTAAAATAATTACAAAAGTACCTGTAAAATAAATCCTAACCTAAGTTATAATTAAACCTAACACTACACTATCAATAAATTAATTAACTAAACTACCTACAATTATCTACAATTAAATCAACTAAACTAAATTACAAAAAACAAACACTAAATTACAAAAAATAAAAAAAGATTACAAGAATTTTAAGCTAATTACACCTACTCTAAGCCCCCTAAAAAAATAACAAAGCCCCCCAAAATAAAAAAAATGCCCTACCCTATTCTAAAATAAAAAGTTAACAGCTCTATTACCTTACCTGCCCTTAAAAGGGCTTTTTGCGGGACATGCCCCAAAGAAATCAGCTCTTTTGCCTGCAAAAAAAAACATACAATACCCCCCAACATTACAACCCACCACCCACATACCCCTAATCTAACCCACCCAAACCCCCTTAAAAAACCTAACACTAAGCCCCTAAAGATCTCCCTACCTTGTATTCACCCAGCCGGGTATCACTGATCCGTCCAGAAGAGGGTCCGAAGTCTTCATCCTATCCGGCAAGAAGAGGTCCTCCAGAGGGTCCGAAGTCTTCATCCTATCCGGCCAGAAGAGGTCCTCCAGAGGCTCGGAAGTTTTCATCCAGACGGCATCTTCTATCTTCTTCCATCCGGAGCGGGTCCATCTTGAAGCAGCCAACGCGGAGCCATCCTTCCTCACCGACGGACTAACGACGAATGATGGTTCCTTTAAATGACGTCATCCAAGATGGCGTCCCTCGAATTCCGATTGGCTGATAGCCAATGTTCCGATCAGCCAATAGAATGCGAGCTCAATCTGATTGGCTGATTCAATATCCTATCAGCCAATCAGAATTTGAGGGACGCCATCTTGGATGATGTCATTTAAAGGAACCTTCATTCTGTGTTAGGACGTCGGAAGAAGAGGATGGATCCGCGCCGGCTGCTTCAAGATGGACCCGCTCCGCTCCGGATGGAAGAAGATGGAAGATGCCGCCTGGATGAAGACTTTGGACCCTCTGGAGGACCTCTTCTTGCCGGATAGGATGAAGACTTCGGACCCTCTGGAGGACCTCTTCTTGCCGTATAGGATGAAGACTTCAGACCCTCTTCTGGACGGATCGGTGATACCCGGCTGGGTGAATACAAGTTAGGGAGATCTTTAGGGGCTTAGTGTTAGGTTTATTTAAGGGGGGTTTGGGTTAGATTAGGGGTATGTGGGTGGTGGGTTGTAATGGTGGGGGGGTATTGTATGTTTTTTTTACAGGCAAAAGAGCTGATTTCTTTGGGGCATGCCCCGCAAAAAGCCCTTTTAAGGGCTGGTAAGGTAATAGAGCTGTTAACTTTTTATTTTAGAATAGGGTAGGGCATTTTTTTATTTTGGAGGGTTTTGTTATTTTTTTAGGGGGCTTAGAGTAGGTGTATTTAGTTTAAAATTCTTGTAATCTATTTTTATTTTTTGTAATTTAGTGTTTTTTTTTTTTGTAATTTAGTTTAGTTTATTTAATTGTAGGTAATTGTAGGTAGTTTATTTAATTAATTTATTGATAGTGTAGTGTTAGGTTTAATTGTTACTTAGGTTAGGATTTATTTTGCAGGTAATTTTGTAATTATTTTAACTAGGTAGCTATTAAATAGTTAATAACTATTTAATAGCTATTGTACCTAGTTAAAATAAATACAAAGTTGCCTGTAAAATAAATATAAATGCTAAAATAGCTACAATATAACTATTCGTTATATTGTAGCTATATTAGGGTTTATTTTACAGGTAAGTATTTAGCTTTAAATAGGATTAATTTATTTAATAAGATTTAATTTATTTCATTAGATTTAAATTATATTTAACTTAGGGGGGTGTTAGTGTTAGGGTTAGACTTAGCTTTAGGGGTTAATACATTTATTAAAGTAGTGGTGAGGTCCGGTCGGCAGATTAGGGGTTAATACTTGAAGTTAGGTGTCAAAGATGTTAGGGAGGGCAGATTAGGGGTTAATACAATTTATTATAGGGGTTGTGAGACGGGAGTGCGGCGGTTTAGGAGTTAATAGATTTATTATAGTGGCAGCGAGATCCGGTCGGCAGATTAGGGGTTAATAAGTGTAGGTAAGGTAGCGGCGACGTTGGGGGGGGCAGATTAGGGGTTAATAAATATAATATAGGGGTTGGCGGTGTTAGGGGCAGCAGATTAGGGGTACATAGGTATAATGTAGGTTGCGGTGGTGTCCGGAGTGGCAGATTAGGAGTTAATAATATAATGCAGGTGTCAGCGACAGTGGGGGCGGCAGATTAGGGGTTAATAAGTGTAAGGTTAGGGGTGTTTAGACTCGGGGTTCATGTTAGGGTGTTAGGTGCAGACTTAGGAAGTGTTTCCCCATAGGAAACAATGGGGCTGCGTTAGGAGCTGAACGCTGCTTTTTTGCAGGTGTTATTTTTTTTTTCAGCTCAAACTGCCCCATTGTTTCCCATGGGGGAATCGTGCACGAGCACGTTTTTCAAGCTGGCCGCTACCATAAGCAACGCTGGTATTTAGAGTTGAAGTGACGGAAAATTATGCTCTACGCTCCCTTTTTGGATCCTAACGCAGCCATTCAGACAACTCTAAATACCAGCGTTATTTAAAAGGTGGGGGAGGGGGAAAACTCGCGTAGCTAACGCACCCCTTTGGCCGCAAAACTCTAAATCTAGGTGTAAGTTTTGCAACACTAAAAAATAGCTTCTACTGAAACTAGGCCGGCATATACATATAAAAAAAATGTTTCAATGATATTTCACAAGACTTTATCCATGAATGAGTGTATTGGGCTGTATATAAACTTGGAGATAGTTATTTTAGCTTGTTAAAGTCCAGACTCAAACCGTTATATTGTAGCAAATGTTCAGTATTAGTGAGTGTATTAGTCACTTTTTCCACGTGAATTAGTGGTAGTGTCTTTTTAACTGCAGTAGTGGTAATATCCCCTTATTTATAAATATATCAATGTATTCTTGACTTCAGCAATTCTTTATTTTAATAAATGCCAGTAGTAGCAATGTATCAAATGCCAGTTATAACAATGAATCAGATTCGGGTTAGAATAATTACAAGCAGGCTATTGGTAGCTCACATAAGCTGTTTATTTAGAAACGTTCCTCCAGGCTAAGAATATACAATCCAGACCGTGTCTGATAGGTGCTCTTACCCTTAGTCGAGGACTGCTGTATCCGGTCTTTCTGAAAGTTCCTTTAGACCTCCCAATAATATCTACCACATCCTCTTTCAGTGGTTATGATATGTTCCTGGGGGAAAGAAAGATTCTAGCAGGTAAGCTTACCCTCTACCTTGCAACTCTATCGGACCCCTGCACGCCCGTTGGCAATGAGGGCGAGTATTAATGATGTCACACTCCTTACTCAAGTTTCTTAGTAACTTGCGCAAGTTATCCTCAATAATCGCTGTATGCGGCTGATACCTGCACTTGAGTACCGAATGTACGCAGGCAATTGACACCTCAGTAGATCCTTCTAAAGAGAGACGTTCTTTAATGTAAACAGACGGTTTCTTTCTGATGTTTAGACGGGTCACACTCTCATCAACGCGTTTCACCAGGTGTTCTGGCTTTATCAAGATGCAGTGTAGACCTTGTATTCATCTTTATATAGTAGTGTTCGCATTCCCATTGGTCCACTCGTCACACCCACTTTTTCACTTGAATCTGAAAGTTGTATATGTAACCTTATCCCATTCTATTACCGCCCCGACTTCATGTTGTTTGCATTGCTCTTCATATAACTAAATAATTTCCTTCAGTTATTCCATTAAAGGTATCTACTTAATTTCTTAAATCTTTGATGGCTCGAGTCAAACACTTCTATAATGTTTATTCAAATGTGCTTATTTAACTAGCCCATATCGTTGTTCAGTCATTCCTTTCCAAATGACAGAAACTGATCTTGTTAATATTCTAGAACTGTTTTCCACTTACAGGAATTCTTTTAGAAAAAAATGAACCTATCAATTCATTATATAACAGTAGTGTCTAATTGAACTGCGTACAAATAGAATATAAAGTACAAATACGCTCAAACCGAATAAGTCAGCAAAAACATACTAGAGCTATGGGTGTCAAAGGTTTACTAGGGCTACAGGAGTAGTTGATCGTGAACAAATTCAATACTAGATTGCTTATAGTGTGTAATATAATAATATAATATAGTAGTGCAATTGTGCTAGTGTCTTAAATAAAAAATGATAAAAAAATTATTAAAAAATGAAGATTTATTTGAGTGTTTCCAATGTGTATATCTAGGTTTCTTAAGGACATTTTAGTGAAATCTATATACATTTCATATTCCTTTATAAAGAATTTGTGTCTTCTTATGTTGAGTATTCTAAACCTGAAATTTTATACCTGTGGATAGTTAGGTGCTAAACATACAATTTAAACTAAGTGTAGTGAGAAAACATGTATGTCTGGGAACTCCAGGTTTTCTACCAATTAAGGGTTTACAGAATTGGTACTTATGGGGTCATCCGAACTTCAAGTTACCTAATTCGGTTAGAGGTCAAGAGATCATCTAGTAAATCTAATATATATTCTGCCAGTTCCTTAGAACTTCAGGTAGCTCCTGTGTGGCATAGCAGGATCTGGTAGGTGGATCTAGTAGAAATGCCGTCTCTACATCTGTGGTAACTTCTGCTGAGGAAGGATATTCTGCTGCAGGGGTCTTTCCTTCATCTAAATATTGTTTCTCTGATGCTGACTGCTTGGAGACTGATCGCTTTTGTTAGCTATACGTGGGTTTTTCGAATTGGTTATTGAGACTACGATTCAGGCTCGAGAGCCTATCTCTGGAAAAAAATTCTATAAGATATGGCAGGACCCTAAGGATCTTATTATTTATCCAGGCAGTCCTTGAGAAAGGGTTTTATCTGTTAGTATCCTCAAGGGTCAGATTTCTGTGCTTCCATTCCGCTGCTCTAGGGTTTGGCGGATGTGCCAGATGTACAATCCTTTTATCAGGACCTGGTCCGATCTTGTTTAAGACAGGTACTCCCTTGGAGTCTTAACCTTGTTTCTATGGTTTTTCTTCATGTTCTGTTTGAATCTATACATTCCATAGATTTTAAGTTGTTGTATTGGAAGAGTTATTCTTCTGCTCGGAGGGTTTCCGAACTCTCAGCTTGCAGTATGCTTTTCCTTATCTAGTATTCTGGCAGATAAGGCAGTTCTTTGTACCAGGTTTGTTTTTCTTCCTAAGGTGTGTCGGACAGAGATTTTTATCAGGACCTTGTTGTTCCTTCTCTCTGTCTTAATTCTTCTCATGAAGAACATCTGTTGCACAACTTAGATGTTGTGCGGGCTTTTAGATTTTATTTTCAGACTTCAAAGGACTTTCGTCAGTCTTCTGTTTTGTTTGCTGTCTTTCTGGATAGACATAAAGGCCAGTAAGTTTCCAATACTTCTATTTCTTTCTGGTTGAGGAGTGTTACTTGTAGGGCTTATGAGCCTGCTGGACAGCAGCCTCCTGGGAGAAATACAGCTCTTCTCTAGGGCGGTGTTTTCATCTTGGACCTTCAAGAAATAGGCCTCTGTAGATCAAATTTGTAAGGCGGCAACTGGCCTTCCTTGTTCATTTTTTTTTCTACAGTCTATAAATGTTGTACTTTTACCTCAGCTGAGGTTTTTATTTGGGAGAAAGGGTCTTAGCATTGGTGCCTTCTGTTTAGGGTTCCTGTCTTTTTCCTCCCGTATCATCTGTGTCGTCTAGCTTGGGTATTGATTCCCAACAGTAATTGATGATGATGATCCGTGGACTCACCATGTCATTAGAAAGAAAACAAAATGTATACTTACCTGATAAATTTCTTCTCTTTCTTGACACAGTGATTTCACGGCCCTTCCTGTTTTTTTCAGACAGGTTTTTGTTTATATAAACTTCTGGCACCTCTGCACCTTGTGTTATTTCCTTTCTCTCTTTTCCTTTGGTCGAATGACTGGGGGTTGTGGGATGGGAAGTGATGCTTAACAGCTTTGCTGTGGTGCTCTTTGCCTCCTCCTGCTGGCCCGGAGAGATTTTTCCAACCATAATTGATGATGATCCGTAGACTTACCGTGTCAAGAAATAAACACCTAGATTACGAGTCTTGTGTTAGGGTTAAAAAGCAGCGTTAAGGGGTCCTAATGCTGCTTTTTAATGCCTGCTGGTATTACGAGTCAGACAGGTACAGGTGTACCGCTCACTTATTTTCCGCAATTTTAGCATACCGCAAATCCCCTTAGTCAATTGCGTATCCTATCTTTTTAATGGGATTTGCCTAACGCCGGTATTACGATCGCTTTAAAAAGTGAGCGGTACACCTGTCAAGACTCCTACCGCATTTTAAAGTCAGTAGTTAAGAGTTTTATGAGCTAACGTCGTAACATAAAACTCCTAACTAAAGTGCTATAAAGTATACTAACACCCATAAACTACATATTAACCCCTAAACTTAGCCCCCCCCCACATCGCAAACAGTATAATAAAATTATTTAACCCCTAATCTGCCGACTGGACATCGCCGCCACTGTAATAAATGTATTAACCCCTAAACCGCTGCACTCCCGCCTCACAAACACTAGTTAAATTTTATTAACCCCTAATCTGCCCCCCCACGTTGCCGCAACTATATTAAATTTATTTACCCCTAATCTGCCGCCGCCAACAACGTCGCCGCCACTATAATAAATTTATTAACCCCTAAACCTAAGTCTAACCCTAACCCCCCCAACTTAAATATAATTTAAACACATCTAGATAAATTATTCCTATTTAAAACTAAATACTTACCTGTAAAATAAACCCTTAGATAGCTACAATATAACTAATAGTTACATTGTAGCTATCTCAGGATTTATTTTTATTTTACAGGCAACTTTGTATTTATTTTAACTAGGTACAATAGTTATTAAATAGTTATTAACTATTTAATAACTACCTAGCTAAAATAAGTACAAATTTACCTGTAAAATAAACCCTAACCTAAGTTACAATTACACCTAACACTACACTTCCATTAAATTAATTACATAAAATACCTACAATTAATTACAATTAAATAAAATAAACTAAATTATGAAAAACAACAAACACTAAATTACAGAAAATAAAAAAGAAATTACAGATATTTTAAACTAATTACACCTAATCTAATCCCCCTAACAAAATAAAAAGCCCCCCCAAATAAAAAAAAAATCCCTACCCTATACTAAATTACAAATAGCCCTTAAAAGGGCCTTTTGCGGGGCATTGCCCCAAACTAATCAGCTCTTTTACCTGTAAAAAAAAATACAATCCCCTAACATTAAAACCCACCACCCACACACCCACTCTAAACCCACCCAATCCCCCCTTAATAAAACCTAACACTCACCCCCTGAAGATCACCCTACCTTGAGCCGTCTTCACCCAGCCGGGCACAAGTGGATCCCCAGACCGGCAGAAGTCTTTATCCGATCCGGCCAGAAGAGGACATCCAGACCAGGCGTCATCTTCTATCTTCTTCCATCCTGAGCGGAGCGGGTCCATCTTGAAGACATCCGACGCGGAGCATCCTCTTCCATCCGACGGCGACTGAAGAATGAAGGTTCCTTTAAGTGACGTCATCCAAGATGGCGTCCCTTCAATTCCGATTGGCTGATAGAATCCTATCAGGCAATCGGAATTAAGGTAGGAAAAATCCTATTGGCTGATGCAATCAGCCAATAGAATTGAGCTCGCATTCTATTGGCTGATTGGAACAGCCAATAGAATGTGAGCTGAATCCTATTGGCTGATTGGATCAGCCAATAGGATTGAACTTCAATTCTATTGGCTTTTTGCATCAGCCAATAGGATTTTTCCTACCTTAATTCCGATTGGCTGATAGAATTCTATCATCCAATAGGAATTGAAGGGACGCCATCTTGGATGATGTCACTTAAAGGAACCTTCATTCTTCAGTCGCCATAGGATGCTCTGCATCGGATGTCTTCGAGATGGACCCGCTCCGCTCTGGATGGAAGAAGATAGAAGTAGATTAGGGGTTCATAGGTATAATCTAGGTTGCGGCGGTGTCCCAAGCGGCAGATTAGGGGTTAATAATATAATGTAGTTGGCTGTTAATAAGTGTAATATTAGGGGTGTTTAGACTCGGGGTTCATGTTAGGGTGTTAAGTGCAGACGTAAAAAGTATTTCCCCATAGGAAACAATGGGGTTGCGTTAGGATCTGAACGCTGCTTTTTTTGCAGGTGTTTTCAGCCGGCTCAGTCCCATTGTTTCCTATGGGGAAATTGTGCACAAGCACGTTCAGCCAGCTTACCGCTGACTTAATCAACGCTGGTATTGAAGTGAGATGTGGAGCTAAATTTTGCTCAATGCTCACTTTTCTGAGGCTAACGCGGGGTTGCAGAAAACTCGTAATAACAGCGTTGTCTTAAGTGAGCAGTGAGAATAAAAGGAGCGTTTGCACCGTACATCATTAACGACAAAAACTCGTAATCTAGCTGAAATAAATTTGTCCGGTAAGCATAAATTTTGTTTTTGGAACTTCTGTTCTCTTTGTATTTAAATGTCAGTTTGAAATTGTACTGTGTTTGAGTTAAAGGGACATGAAACCCCCAAAACATCTTTCATGATTTTGATCAATTTTCTTACCGTTAAGGACCACAGCTATTTTTACATTTCTGTGGTGTTTGTGTTTAGCTGTAATTTTCCTCTTACTCATTTACTGTACCCACACATATTATATACTGTTTTTTCTCGCCATTAAATGAACTTTCTAAAGATACCATTAATTTAATCATATGTTATAATTTACTATAAACACATTTATAAAATATGATGAAAAAATGGAACAAACACACTTTTTTTTAAATTTGACCCCCATAATCTTTTACACCACAAAAAAATATCCATGCTAAATAGTTTCTTAATTTTGTCCTGAGTTTAGAAATACCCAATGTTTACATATTCTTTGCTTTTTTGCAAGTTATAGGGCAATAAGTAAAAGTAGCATTTTGCTATTTCCAAAGCACTTTTTTTTTTTAATTTAGCAATAGTTACATTGTAACACTGATATCTCTCAGGAGTCCCTGAATAACCCTTCACATGTATATTTTTTTTTTTAGTAGACAACCCAAAGTATTGATCTAGGCCCATTTTGGTATATTTCATGCCACCATTTCACCGCCAAATGCGATCAAATAAAAAAAATCGTTCACTTTTTTACAAACTAGAGCCTAGATTTAGAGTTCTGCGTTAGCCGTCAAAAGCAGCGTTAAGGGGTCCTAACGCTGCTTTTGGCCGCCCGCTGGTATTTAGAGTCAGGCAGGAAAGGGTCTAACGCTGACTTTCAAGCCGCAACTTTTCCATACCGCAGAAGCCCTTACGCCAATTGTGTATCCTATCTTTTCAATGGGATCTTCCTAACGATGGTATTTAGAGTCTTGGCTGTAGTGAGCGGTAGACCCTCTACCGACAAGACTCCAGCCGCAGAAAAAAGTCAGTAGTTAAGAGCTTTCTGGGCTAACGCCGGTTTATAAAGCTCTTAACTACTGTGCTATAAAGTACACTAACACCCATAAACTACCTATGTACCCCTAAACCGAGGTCCCCCCACATCGCCGCCACTATAATAAATATTTTTAACCCCTAATCTGCCGACCGCACATCGCCGCCACCTACATTATCACTATGAACCCCTAATCTGCTGCCCCCAACATCGCTGTCCCCTATATTTATTACCCCCTAATCTGCCCCCCCCAACGTCGCCGCTATCTTACCTACACTTATTAACCCCTAATCTGCCGACCGGACCTCGCTGCTACTCTAATAAAGTTATTAACCCCTAAACCACTGCACTCCCGCCTCGCAAACCCTATAATAAATAGTATTAACCCCTAATCTGCCCCCCCCAACGTCGCCGCCACCTAACTTCAAGTATTAACCCCTAATCTGCCGACCGGACCTCGCCGCTACTCTAATAAATGTATTAACCCCTAAAGCCAAGTCTAACCCTAACTCTAACACCCCCCTAAATTAAATATAATTTTAATCTAACGAAATAAATTAAATCTTATTAACTAAAGTATTCCTATTTAAAACTAAATACTTACCTGTAAAATAAACCCTAATATAGCTACAATATAACGAATAATTACATTGTAGCTATTTTAGGATTTATATTTATTTTACAGGCAACTTTGTATTTATTTTAACTAGGTACAATAGCTATTAAATAGTTATTTACTATTTAATAGCTATCTAGTTAAAATAATTACAAAGTTACCTGTAAAATAAATCCTAACCTAAGTTACAATTAAACCTAACACTATACTATCAATAAATTAATTAAATAAATTACCTACAATTACATACAATTAAATAAACTAAACTAAATTACAAAAACAAACAAACACTAAATTACAAAAAATAAAAAAAGATTACAAGAATATTAGGCTAATTACACCTACTCTAAGCCCCCTAATAAAATAAAAAGCCCCCCAAAATAATAAAGGTCCCTACCCTATTCTAAATTAAAAAGTAACCAGCTCTTTTACCAGCCCTTAAAAGGGCTTTTTGCGGGGCATGCCCCAAAGTAATCAGCTCTTTTGCCTGTAAAAAAAAATACAACCCCCCCCAACATTAAATCCCACCACCCACATACCCCTACTCTAACCCAAACTCCCCTTAAATAAACCTTACACTACCCCCCTGAAGATACCTTGAGTCGTCTTCACCCAGCTGGGCTGAAGTCTTCATCCGATGGGGCAGAAGAGGACATCCAGACCAGCAGAAGTCTTCATCCTATCTGGGCAGAAGAGGACATCCGGACCGGCAGACATCTTCATCCAAGCGGCATCTTCTATCTTCATCCATCTGACGAGGAGCGGCTCCATCTTCAAGACCTTTGGCGCGGAACATCCTTCTTCCCTGACGAATGAAGGTTCCTTTAAGTGACGTCATCCAAGATGGCGTCCCTCAAATTCCGATTGGCTGATAGGATTCTATCAGCCAATCGGAATTAAGGTAGGAAAAATCTGATTGGCTGATTGAATCAGCCAATCAGATTCAAGTTCAATCCGATTGGCTGATCCAATCATCCAATCAGATTAAGCTTGCATTCTATTGGCTGTTCCGATCAGCCAATAGAATGCGAGCTCAATCTGATTGGCTGATTCAATATGCCAATCAGATTTTTCCTACCTTAATTCTGATTGGCTGATACAATCCTATCAGCCAATCGGAATTCGAGGGATGCCATCTTGGATGACATCACTTCATCCAACCTTCATTCGTCGGGGAAGAAGGATGTTCCGCGCCGGAGGTCTTGAAAATGGAGCCGCTCCTCGTCGGATGGATGAAGATAGAAGATGCCGCTTGGATGTAGATGTCTGCCTGTCCGGATGTCCTCTTCTGCCTGGATAGGATGAAGACTTCTGCTGGTCTGGATGTCCTCTTCTGCCCCATCGGATGAAGACTTCAGCCCTGCTGGGTGAAGACGACTCAAGGTAGGGAGATCTTCAGGGGGGTAGTGTTAGATTTATTTAAGGGGGGTTTGGGTTAGAGTAGGGGTATGTGGGTGGTGGGTTTTAATGTTGGGGGGGGGTGTTGTATTTTTTTTTACAGGCAAAAGAGCTGATTACTTTAGGGCATGCCCTGCAAAAAGCCCTTTTAAGGGCTTGTAAAAGAGCTGGTTACTTTTTAATTTAGAATAGGGTAGGGACCTTTATTATTTTGGGGGGCTTTTTTATTTGAGGGCTTAGAGTAGGTGTAATTAGCCTAATATTCTTGTAATCTTTTTTTATTTTTTGTAATTTAGTGTTTTTTTTTTTTTTTGTAATTTAGTTTAGTTTATTTAATTGTATGTACTTGTAGGTAATTTATTTAATTAATTTATTGATAGTGTAGTGTTAGGTTTAATTGTAACTTAGGTTAGGATTTATTTTACAGGTCATTTTTGTAATTATTTTAACTAGGTAGCTATTAAATAATAAATAACTATTTAATAGCTATTGTACCTAGTTAAAATAAATACAAAGTTGCCTGTAAAATAAATATAAATCCTAAAATAGCTACAATGTAATTATTCGTTATATTGTAGCTATATTAGGGTTTTTTTTACAGGTAAGTATTTAGTTTTAAATAGGAATACTTTAGTTAATAAGATTTAATTTATTTTGTTAGATTAAAATTATATTTAATTTAGGGGGGTGTTAGGGTTAGGGTTAGACTTAGCTTTAGGGGTTAATACATTTATTAGAGTAGCGGCGAGGTCCGGTCGGCAGATTAGGGGTTAATACTTGCAGTTAGGTGGCGGCGACGTTGGGGGGGCAGATTAGGGGTTAATACTATTTATTATAGGGTTTACAAGGCGGGAGTGAGGCGGTTTAGAGGTTAATAACTTTATTAGAGTAGCGGCGAGGTCCTGTCACCAGATTAGGGGTTAATAAGTGTAGGTAAGATAGTGTGCTTAAAAATGGTATTTCATGATGCCTCAATATTGAGGTATCGCCGCAATACCCTGAAAGTGGCTGGAAGCGATCATGATTGCTTTCAGCGTTTGAAAAGGCTGAGGACATGCAGGGTACGTCCTTGGTCATTACCTACCAGTTTTTGTAGGACGTACCCTGCACGTCCTTGGTTTTTAAGGGGTTAAACAACTTTTATCAAATTTTCTTTGTTTTCTTTTAATCCTATGTTGAAAAGTGGGAAGGTAAGTTCAGGAGTGTGTACGTGCCTGCAGCACTAAATGGCAGCAGTTTTGCAACAATGTTATACATTAGTAAGAACACTAGATGGCAGCACTAATTCCTGTCATGTAGTGCTCCAGACGTGCACACTACCTATCTAGATATCTCTTAAAAAGTTTCCAGTTTACTTATATTATCAAATTTGCGTCATTCTCATGTTATTCTTTGTTTATTAATGTATTCTCTATCTGAATCATGAAAGTGAAAATAATTGTGTTTCATGTCCCTTTAACCACACTGCTATATTTTGGAGATATCTAGCTGTCTTTACACCTGTTAACCTATAGACTGTAAACTCTTCAGAACAAGGCACTCCATCCGCTGTATTAGTTTTGTTTAGTCTATTTTATGTAACTATTTTTTTTCATAAGATCATGAGAGTCAACTTGATCACCACCTGTGGGATTACACTCAAATTCACTAGGAGGAGGCAAAAACACTGCTACATACCAGAGTTTTAAACCCTCCCACTCTCCCAGAATCCTTCAGTCAAATTTTTTGTAAAAAAATATAATATATATATATATATATATATATATATATATATATATATATATATATATATATATATATATATATATATATATATATATGTATATATGTATGTATGTATGCAGGGGGTATATTTGTCAAATTTAACATATTTGTGACTTAAATACCTTTTAGAGGTTAATTTCTCCCCTTACTCTTGGGGTACAATAATTTTTGGAGCCATTAATTAGGTATAGTTAATTTTTAAGAGCAAATTAACGTTTTGAAGCAGTTTTGGAAAATTTGTGTGCTTTTTTATTACTTAAAGGTGCAGTACACGTTTCTCAAAAAATTGTTTAAAGCAATAAATAAAGTGTTTAACGACTATTGTGGTTATTACTAGTCTGTTCAACATGTCTGACATTGAGGAATCTCATTGTTCTATGTGTTTAGAAGCCATTGTGGAACCCCATCTTACATTGTGTACCTCTTGTACTGAAAGGGCCTTACATTGTAAAAAGCATATTTTAGGTCAAGAAAGTGTGCCTAAGGATGATTCTCAATCTGAAGAGAATCAGGATATGCCATCCAATTCTCCCCGACTGTCACGACCTTTAACGCCCACACAAGCGACGCCAAGTACCTCTAGTGCGTCTAATTCTTTTACTCTGCAGGAGATGGCTGCAGTTATGTCCTACCCTTACAGAGGTATTATGTAAATTACCAGTGTTACAGGGTAAACGCAGTAGGTCAGGTATTAATGTGAATACTGAATCCTCTGATGCTTTATTGGCCATTTCCGATGTACCCTAACAGTGCTCTGAGTTGGGGGTCAGGAAATTGCTGTCTGAGGGAGAACTTTCAGACTCAAGGAATGTGTTACCTCAGACAGATTCGGACGTCATGTCCTTTAAATTTAAGCTGGAACACCTTCGCCTGTTACTTCGGGAGGTTTTAGCGACTCTGGATGATTGTGACTCTATTGTGATACCACCAGAGAAATTGTGTTAGATGGACAAATATCTAGAGGTACCTACTTACACTGATGTTTTTCCGGTTCCTAAACGAAGTTCGGAAATTGTAAAAAAGTAATGGGATAGACCAGGTATTCCGTTCTCTCCCCCTCCTAATTTTAAGAATATGTTTCCCATATCAGACACCATTCGGGACTCTTGGCAAACCGTCCCTAAGGTGGAGGGAGCTATATCTACCCTGGCTAAGCGTACAACTATACCTATTGAGGACAGCTGTGCTTTCAAAGACCCTATGGATATAAAGTTAGAAGGTCTTCTAAAGAAATTATTTATTCATCAGGGTTTTCTTTTACAACCTACGGCTTGCATTGTTCCAGTTACTACTGCAGCAGCTTTTTGGTTTGATGCTCTAGAAGAGTCTCTGAAGGTTGAGACTCCATTAGATGACATTTTGGATAGAATTAAGGCTTTCAAGCTAGCTAATTCTTTTATTACTGATGCCGCTTTTCAAATTGCAAATGCTGATGTGTCATCAAAATCTAAGCTTTTAGCTATTCCTTTTAAAGGTAAGACCCTATTCAGGCCTGAATTGAAGGAAATAATTTCTGACATTACTGGAGGTAAAGGCCACAACCAGGCTTGGAATAAAGGTAAACAATCCAAGAAGCCTGCTGCTGCTACAAAGACAGCATGAAGGGGCCGCCCATGATCCGCAGCCAGATCTAGTAGGGGGCAGACTTTCTTTCTTTGCTCAGGCTTGGGCAAGAGATGTTCAGGACCCCTGGGCACTGGAAATCGTGACCCACGGATATCAACTAGAATTCAAGGATTTTCTCCCAAGAGGGAGATTTCATCTTTCGCGATTATCTGTAGACCAGATAAATAGAGAGGCATTCTTACGCTGTGTAAAAGACCTCTCTACCATGGGAGTAATTTGTCCCGTTCCAAAACTGGAACAGGGGCAGGGGTTTTACTCAAATCTTTTCGTGGTTTCCAAAAAAAGAGGGAACTTTCAGACCCATTTTAGATCTCAAGTGTCTAAACAAATTTCTCAGAGTTCCATCATTCAAGATGGAGACTATACGAACAATCTT
The DNA here is from genome assembly GCF_027579735.1 of Bombina bombina. Lineage (NCBI taxonomy): Eukaryota > Metazoa > Chordata > Amphibia > Anura > Bombinatoridae > Bombina > Bombina bombina. The sequence continues at coordinate 1,206,757,060 of NC_069500.1, read as the reverse complement.
ACCAATGATCCAGGAGGGTCAATATATGACTACTTCATATTCCTATCCACAAGGATCATCATCAGTTTCTAAGGTTTTCCTTCCTGGACAAACATTATCAGTTCGTGGCTCTTCCCTTCGGGTTAGCCACAGCACCCAGAATCTTCACAAAGGTTCTAGGGTTTCTTCTAGCGGTTCTCAGACCGCGGGGCATAGCAGTGGCGCCTTATCTGGACAATATCTTGATCCAGGCCTCAACTTATCATCTGACAAAGTCTCATACGGACACAATGCTGTCTTTTCTTAGAACTCACGATTGGAAGGTGAACATAGAAAAGGGTTCACTAGATCCACAGACAAGGGTTCCCTTCTTGGGAACTCTGATAGACTCGGTAGACATGAAAATATTTCTAACGGAGGTCAGAAAATCAAAGATTCTAAATACTTGCCGAACACTTCAGTCCATTCCTCGGCCATCAGTGGCTCAGTGTATGGAGGTCATTGGATTAATGGTAGCGGCAATAGACATCATTCCGTTTGCTCGCTTTCATCTTAGACCACTGCAGCTGTGCATGCTCGGACAGTGGAATGGGGACTATGCGAATTTATCTCCTCAGATAAATCTGGATCAAGAGACCAGAAACTCTCTTCTTTGGTGGTTGTCGCCGGATCATCTGTCCCAGGGGACTTGTTTCCGCACACCCTAGTGGGTGATAGTGACAACGAACGCCAACCTACTGGGCTGGGGTGCATTCTGGAATTCCCTGAAGGTTCAGGGTGTTTGGACTCAGGTGGGGTCTCTACTTCCAAGGGGTTCCGTTTGAACCCATGCATTCCATAGATATTAAATTGTTATCTTGGAAAGTTCTGTTTTTAGTTGCTATTTCGTCTGCTCGAAGAGTTTCTGAGCTTTCAGCGTTACAATGTGATTCGACTTATCTTATATTTCATTCTGATAAGGTTTTATGTACCAAACCTGGATTTCTTCCTAAGGTTGTTTCAAATAAGAATATTAATCAGGAAATTGTTGTTCCTTCCTTGTGTCCTAATCCTTCTTCTAAGAAGGAGCGTCTGTTACATAACCTGGACGTAGTCCGTGCCTTGAAGTTTTACTTGCAGGCGACTAAGGATTTCCGTCAATCATCTTCATTGTTCATTGTTTATTCTGGAAAGCGTAGGGGTCAGAAAGCTACGGCTACCTCTCTTTCTTTTTGGCTGAGGAGTATCATCTGCCTGGCATATGAGACTGCTGGACAGCAGCCTCCCGAAAGAATTACGGCTCATTCTACTAGGGCTGTGGCTTCCACATGGGCCTTTAAAAACGATGCTTCTGTTTAACAGATTTGTAAGGCTGCGACTTGGTCGTCTCTTCATACTTTTTCCAAATTTTCCAAATTTGATACTTTTGCTTCTTCTGAGGCTGTTTTTGGGAGAAAAGTTCTTCAAGCAGTGGTGCCTTCCATTTAGGTCTCTGTCTTGTCCCTCCCTTTCATCTGTGTCCTGTAGCTTTGGTATTGTATCCAACAAGTAAGGATGAAATCCGTGGACTCGTCTTATCTTGTAGAAGAAAAGGAAATTTATGCTTACCTGATAAATTGATTTCTTCTACGATATGACGAGTCCACGGCCCTCCCTGTCATTTTAAGACAGATTATATTTTATTTATATTTACAACTTCAGTCACCTGTGCACCTTTTAGCTTTTCCTTTCTCTTCGGTCAAATGACTGGGGGTGGAGGGGAAGGGAGGAGCTATATAGACAGCTCTGCTGTGGTGCTCTTTGTCACTTCCTGTTAGCAGGAGGATAATATCGCACAAGTGAGGATGAAATCCGTGGACTTGTCGTATCGTAGAAGAAATCAATTTATCAGGTAAGCATAAATTTCCTTTTTATTGTTTAACCTTTTGATTTTTGTTCAAAATATACACAATAATGCTCTGCTCTCATGGATATCTAACAATTGCAAACACAACACAGATTTGTCAAAAAAAAAAATCTTTGTTAAATATGTGTGGCACAATTATTGGCACCCTTTTAGTCTTCTCCTATAATGCCTGATGAGTTTGGAGATTTATGGTAAGGGATCTCCAGATCCTTCAAATTTCGAGGTCAACACTTTTGGACTCTCCTCTTCAGTTCACCCCACAGGTTTTCTATTGGGTTCAAGTCAGGGGACTGGGATGGCCATGGCAGGACCTTGATTTTGTTCTCAATAAAGCATTTTTGTGTTGATTTTGATGTAAGTTTTGGATCATTGTCCTGCTGGAAAATCCAACCACAGCCCATTTTAAGCTTTCTGGTAGAGGGTCCATTTAATATCTGTTGATGTTTGAAAGAGTCCACAATACCATGTATTCTAACAAAATGTCCAGTTCCTCTGGCAGAAAAACAGCCCCAAAACATTAAAGCGTCACCACCATAATTAACCGTGGGCATAAGGTCATCAATCTTCAGGGCTCTTTAGAAAAAAATAAAGGCAGCAACTATTGTCTAATATCAGCCATTCACATTCCCGGAATAAACAATTGGAAAACAGACTTCTTAAGATTCCAATATCTACACCCGGGAGCAGGGATAGGTACTGACAAAGGCTGTGGCAGACATTTTCCAAAGTACAGACCTTAGTGAAGGACACCAAGGTACATTTGAAATTAAAATCTTTATTTTATAGTGCTTGGTGTTATTATACTGATGCAGATACCACTGATCCTATAACCAGCCCTCCTCTGGCTATACCCATGAGCCAGTGTCTTTGTATAGTGCTTGGTGTTATTATACTGATGCAGATACCACTGATCCTATAACCTGCCCTCCTCTGGCTATACCCACGAGTCAGTGTCACTACTGTGTTATTATATAGTGTTGAGTGTTATTATACTGATGCAGATACCACTGATCCTATAACCAGCCATCCTCTGGCTATACCCATGTGCCAGTGTCACTACTGTGTCATTATATAATGCTGGGTGTTATTATTCTGATGCAGATACCACTGATTCTATAACCAGCCCTCCTCTGGCTATACCCATGTGCCAGTGTCACTACTGTGTCATTATATAGTGCTGGGTGTTATTATTCTGTTGCAGATACCACTGATTCTATAACCAGCCCTCCTCCGGTTATACCCATGTGCCAGTGTCACTACTGTGTCATTATATAGCGATGGGTGTTATTATACTGATGCATATAGCACTGACCCTATAACCAGCCCTTGTCTGGCTATACGCATGTGCCAGTGTCACTACTGTGTCTTTGTATAGAGCTGGGTGTTATTATAAATATGCAGAAAAAGCATTCAGTATTTCACTCAGGCTTTATTTATTACATAACTTATCACCCAATATCTCTAGCAGTCTCCTGACAAGCCACTAACTTTATTCACACTACATATTTTTTTTATTTCTATTATTTAATCAGAAAGAAAAGATATACTAAGGTTGTGGCGGACACTGCAAGGGCTAGTCACGAACTCCAGTGTCCGTGTATGGACACCTTGCCTATTCCTGCCTGGGAGAATGGTCTCTAAACCAAGAGGTATTCAACCAGCTAGTGAGAAGGGGTGTCTACCGGAGATAGACCGCATGTCTTCTCATCTGAACTACAAATTTTCTTGCTATTATGCCAGATCTTAAAACCCTCAGGTGGAGCACATATACTCTACACTCTAGTGGTTCTCTGGTATTTCAATCTCATTTGTCTTTTTCCTTTGTTTGTGTTGCAGCAAGATGCCAAAATGAAACAAGAATGAGTGTCAAAAATTCTGATTACTCCAGCATGGCCTCACAGGACTTGGTATGCAGAAGTAATTTAAATGTCCTCATGCTTTCCTTGGCGTCTTCCTCTCAGGAAAGATCTCTCTCAAGGACCTTTCTTTTATCACAACCAGATGAATGCCTAGTTCTGTCACAAAGGTTTTTAAGGTGATTGATACCTTAATACAGACTAGAAAACCTGTCACCAGTTTTATCTACCATAAGGTTTTGAAGACCTTTTTATCTTGGTGCAATGTCATGGGATATCAATGGATTTTTTTTTAAAATAATTCATAGAATTCTTTAATTTCTTCAGGGTGGCCTAGAGAAAGTTTTATCAACCTCTTATTTTAAAGGTCAGCTTTTGCTCTTTTCTGTTTTATATCACAAGACTTTATCACAATTAAGATGGCTATTTGTCCAGTTACTTCTCCTTGGAATTATAATCTGTTTTTGAGGGTTCTTCAAGTTCTACCATTTAAATATATGCATGGTTTGGACATCTAGACTTTATCTAGGAATGTCCTTTTTCTCTTGGCTATCTCTAAAGCTAGAGAGTTTCTGAACTTCTTTCCTGATTTTTTTATCAGGACAAGGTGGTTCTTTGAACCCATTATTCCTTTCTTCCTAAAGTAGAATCTACAGATACAATTAACCAAGAAATTGTGGTTCCTTTTTTATGCCCAATAATTCTAAGTAGCGTTTTCTTCAAATTCTTGCTGCCATAACTGCACTAAAAGTTTACACTGAGAGCACACACAAGTTAAGACATTCTTCTTATTTGTTCATCCATTTTTCTATACCTTGCAATAGACCTAAAGCTACAGCTGTTACTGTAGTCTCTTGGTTCAAAACTTTCATTTGCAAGGCGTTCTTAGTCATGAGGAAGACTCCCCTGAACGCATTACTGCTCATTCCAGTAGAGCAGTAGCTACTTTTTGTCATGAAGCGTCGTTAGACCAAATTAGGAAGGCTGCTACTTGGTCCTCTCTTTACACTTTTACTACATGCTACCATTTGAATTATGTGCCTCTTCTGAGGTAGCAATTGGCAGGAAAATAATGTAGGCTGTATTGCCTGCCTTAACTATATGTCCCCTTTGAACATGGTGGTCTTGCAGACTATACTACATGTGATGATCTCATGGACTCTTACCATCTAATGAAAGTATTCTCTTTTGGTAAATTAATCGCTTTCATGATTGAGATCCCTGTCCTTCTGTATATACAATTGAACTTGTTTTGCACTTCATTTGCTTTGACTTTCCTGCTTTCTAGTTTCCTTCCATCTACTTGGCCATATGTATAATTGAAGGATTCTGAGAGAGTAGCAGGGTTTAAAACTGTGGAATGTAGGGTTGTTTCTGGCTCCTTCTTGTGAACTGGGGTGTAATCCCCATGTGATTATCTTGCGGACTCTCGCAATCATGAAAGATATGAATTTATTATGTAGCAATACATTTGTTTTACTGTGAATTATTGTCATTGTGTAGCAATACTCATGCACCCATTGCAAGAAAATTTGGAAAATCTTTACAAGTAAAAGATAATATATACTTACAGTTTCACCAGTTCAATACATTCTACAGAACTTTACCATCTTTAATGGTTCACCCTTATCTCTGAAGTTTATTATAGTTGTCATTATGTAGGTTGGATGGTGAAGTGTCAAAAAGCTTAATCCACTTCTTCAGAAGACTTGTCTCTAGTATAGATGAATTATAATATTTGCAAAAACAATTATCGGAAGATAAAGCTTGTATTAAATGCATATTTGTCTCTTAAAGATCCCATTCAATCCCAAGTTTCAACAATAAAACCACTGTCTACCTCTATCTTTGTAAGGGCTTCCAAAGAGCTGACAGATTGCTCTGCATGTGTTTAACATTTCTCTTATATAAATTGCTAATTTATGGAGGAAATGAGACGGAAATGGAGTGTCTGGTATAATGTGAGGAAATGGCTTGGTTAATGGTGTCATCTTTCTTTTATGATTCAGATAGAGCATACAATTATAAACAACTTTTCAATTTACTTCTATAATTTAGTTTGCTTTGTTTTTTGGTAACCTTTATTGAAAAGCATATGTATATATTCTCAGCATTTAGCAGCAATGCATAACTAAGAACTAGCAGGTGATTTGTGGCTGAAGACATATGTCTCTTCTCATTGGCTCACCACATGTCCTCAGCTCAGGATTATCTGTACACTTCTGGGAGCTAGCTGCTGATTGGTGGCTGAACATGTATGTCTTTTGTGATTGGCTCACCTGTTTTGTTAAGTTTGCTCCCAGTAGCACATTGCTGCTCCTCCAACAAAGCATACCAAGAGAACAAATTTCATAATAGAATTAAATTGGAAAGTTGTTTAAAAAGTATGCTCACAAAAGTCGGAACAAACATATCGTGAAAATAAAAAAGACAAAAATTCCTGTATACTCTTTCAATAATTCATCAGTTGTCACCGATAACTATTGTATATGCGATACAGTTCACAGGAGTTTTAGAATATTATATGCAATTCCTTATGCAAAGTTGGTTAAAGAGAAAAACTTTATGCATAAACAATAGCCCCAGTAGTGTTAGATACTTCTTATTTACAATACCACACACCATTGTATAATTTACTCCTTACCAGATCCACACCTCCATCCGTGTTCGTTCACGTCTCACCGGAGGCCTACTATGCAGGTAGCATCCAAGAAGAGGCTCCAAAGTTGTCGTTCTTCCCTTTGCTAATGGCTGCCAAAGTACACTGATTTGTCAGTGGGCGTGGAGGAGATCCCTAACAGCAGCTGCATTCACTAGCTGTTAGTGCCTGTGTGCTGTGCCCTCAGTGTTTTATGTTTTTTATTAAATAATAAAAGGATTTTTAAATTTAAATCTCCCCAAGTGCATCTATCCGCATTAGTGAAGTGCTACTGCTAGAATTGGAAAGTTTTGCTTGAATTTGTCAGTGGGCGTGGAGGAGAGCCCTAACAGCAGCTGCATTCACTAGCTGTTAGTGCCTGTGTGCTGTGCCCTCAGTGTTTTATGTTTTTTATTAAATAATAAAAGGATTTTTAAATTTAAAGCTCCCCGAGTGCATCTATCCGCATTAGTGAAGTGCTACTGCTAGAATTGGAAAGTTTTGCTTAAAAAGTATGCTCTCTCTGAAACTTTAAAAACATTTTTGGATTTCATGTTCTTTTTTTAAATATTGCAAAAAAACTAGATATACTCTATGGGTTATTTTAAAAATTATTATTAATATTTTTTAATATTTATATTATTATTTCAATAACGTGCATAGAAGTTTCCCAACACCACTTTAGGCCTAAATTGCGAACCCCAATGCTTGTTACGCATATTTTTCATTCCTATGTTCATCACATAAAAAATATTGTCATTTTTATTATTAAATATTTATTTATTTACTTACTTGCGATTGCCTGTTTAGTGGATTATTAACCATCACTTCCTAATGATAGTTTGAGTGTTTAGCTATTTTCATATGGAGATTTTCATGTAGGCATATTTAGATAAGTCTTTTTTCTAGCAATGTTACATTGATTATATATGTGTTTAAGATAGTATGAAATCATATTATTCAGAGTTTTTGTCTTGCTTTGAGTCAACTATCTTTTATCCTTATAAATATTGATATGCTTATTAATTGATTAGGTTATTCCTATTCATGTTTAAGGCATGCACCCAATTCCAGTATACATTGTTTTACAATTATTCATGTCCCCTTTAAACAGGTGTAATTTCTTAGCCAATGTTCTTAACCAATTAGAATGTTTTCACTCTTTTAAAAGAAAGTAACAGATGTGTTAGATTAAGTCTATGATTACGGTCTTTGGGACCAAAACTGGTCAGACTACTCTCTGGCTTTTTTGTATGGCTTCGTCTCTATTACCTCCTTGATATTTTTAATCATTTATTAATAAAGGTGCTTTTTATAACGTGGCTTTTCTGGACTCTCATCCTTTTTTGCTGCCATTTTTTGTGGATTACAGGTATCCACTTTTGTGTCCAGTTTAGCCTTCTTTTTAGCCTTTACAGCTGACTCACTCCTACCCTATGAAGCTTCCCTTATTGGCAGAGGACGTTAGTTCTTGATAAATATGATTGGGCCCTACATCCGGTCACATGATCTAACAACACGCACAAGGATTCAGCGTTCATTTAAAGGGCCACTAAACCCAAAATCTTTCATGATTCAGATAGAGAATAGAAATTTAAACAACATTACAATTTACTTCCATTATTTATTTTGCCTCATTTTTTAAATATCCTTAGTTGAAGAAAAAGCAATGCACATGGTGAGCCAATCACACGAGGCTTCTATGTGCAGCAACCAATCAGCAGCTAGTGAGCATATCTAGATATGCTTTTCATCAAAGAATATCAAGAGAATTAAACTAATTAGATAATATAAGTAAATTATAAAGATGTTTAAAATGGCATTCTCTTTCTAAATCATAAAAGAAAAAATGTGGGTGGCATGTCCCTTTAAGGAGCTGTACCGGAACACTGCACCTGACAATCTGTGGCACTCGATCTGCATTTAGTGACCGCTGCTACCAACCAGGATATCGTAATCCAAAGTGAGGGTGAGTGAAGAAATCTGCATGTTCTCAAAAGAATTACAGTCTGCTATTGGCTGTTTACACCTTCCTTTTTGCCTGCTAGCTGACGTTAACCTGTTAGGGAATACAGCTGCAGGTTGCATAGGCTCCTCGGTCATGTTTCCCTACATATCATCTGTGCATAGTGCAGGCTTGTGAGGGAAGAAACTGGAGTGTGCAAAGGAGTGTACTTAAGTTCTGAACGTTGAGGTCTGCTTAGTCTCACCCCTACTTTATATGTGACGCATACTATTCTATGGGCTCTATATACAGGACTATCGTTTAATAATATCTGCCATATATTCTGCCCTCTTATTTTTCCTGTTAATCTCTTTTTTTGTTTGTGACCCTGCTTTAAATAGTGAGCGGATATATTCATATATAAGGGTAGGAGTGTTTTGGGTTTAAGCTGAAATTAATTAACTCTCTATTTGCTGGTATATATATATATATAGAGAGAGAGCAACTGGTAGTTTTTTTGTTACTACCCATGGAGGTATTACCAGAGATGGAATATTCACTTTTTAAAGATATTGACGAGGACAATCTTGATTTACTGGACTTGGAAGATGTATTTAAATATGACTCTCCAAAGATTAAACTTGGAGACCTTTTTCAGGATTATGAGAATCTGAAACTTAAGGAACACAAATTGAAGTGGGACAAGTGGATCTTGAATAAATATTTGCAACTCAAGATGGTACCAAGAGGTTTAAGGTTGAAAAAGTTCCCCACCTATGATGTTAAGGATCAGAACTTTATCAGGCGTTGGTACCAGGCCCTTACCGACTATTCACTTGCTCTAATTTCCCTTTTAATTGAGTATAAAGATATGTTATTACTGGAAGTTAAAACCAAAATTGCTGATTTACAATCAGATATGGATAGATTCAGAGAATATGATGTTTTCTTGAGATTTGAAATTATTTTTAAGAAAACCCTAGAGGAATTTAAAAAATTGGTCATACAAACCAAACATACAAAGTTTTTGCGTGACCAAAAAGATTATACAATAGGCAATGTTTACTTGTGGCGTCGCCGACAAAGGAATAAATCGTGTTTCATTTTTGGGAACCAGGAGACTCCTTTAAGTACTGGTAACAACAATAAAAACAAAAACAAGAAAAGGGGGTATCACCATAATAGGGGTAACAGACAAAGACAAACAGATTCAACTCATGAGCCCCCCAAGACAGTTACATTTTCAGATTCAGAGGCTGAGCCCTCTGATGAAGACAGATTTGCCTCAAGCTTTGAGGGTGGCTCAGGAGAAGATCTGACAGTAGGTGAAGATGATCAAACAGAATCTCTTATTAGTATTGACCAAGCCAGTGGTTCCTCTAAAGGGATTCTGAAAAGCTCAGTCAATTAGGGAGCTAGGCCCAAAGTTAAACCAGTGTCTACAGTTTCATAGGTACCCAAATCCCAGGATTTTCAGGGGGCCCAGGATGAATTTGAGGAAGGGGGAAACAGGGTACAACCACCCCAAATACCCAGACAGTGAACCAAGAGCAATCAAGGTATCCGCTGAGAGAGAAAACAGAAAACAAAGCAAATACCAGTAGATATGGTAATTAACATATCTAGATACCAACTAGATTTGGATTTGTTTACTGATCTCTCAGCAGAGATGAAAGAGTTTATTGTACATTCAGTCAAGTTTCTTTTAGAGCACAATTTTTTCATGTTTCAAGGTTGTTACTACCTCCAGAGGCGTGGGACTGCTATGAGGGCTAAATTTTCCTCCTCCTACGCCAACCTCTTTATGGGGTGGTGGGAGAGGACCCACGACTACGGAGGTAGTGGCGCCTGTCCATATGGATATATCATCAAGTACGTTCGTTATATTGATGATCTACTTATGATATGGTCAGCAATTAGGCAATGTTTACTTGTGGCGTCGCCGACAAAGGAATAAATCTTGGTTCATTTCTGGGAACCAGGAGACTCCTTTAAGTAGTGGTAACAATAAGAACAAAAACAAGAAAAGGGGGTATCACCATAATAGGGGTAACAGACAAAGACAAACAGATTCAACTCATGAGCCCCCCAAGACGGTTACATTTTCAGATTCAGAGGCTGAGCCCTCTGATGAGGACAGATTTGCCTCAAGCTTTGAGGGTGGCTCAGGAGAAGATCTGACAGTAGGTGAAAATGATCAAACAGAATTTCTTATTAGTTTTGCCCAAGCCAGTGGTTCCTCTAAAGGGATTCTGAAAAGCGCAGTCAATTAGGGAGCTAGACCCAAAGTTAAACCAGTGTCTACAGTTTCATAGGTATCCAAATCCCAGGTTTTTCAGGGGGCCCAGGATCAATTCGAGGAAGGGGGGAAACAGGGTACAACCACCCCAAATACCCAGACAGTGAACCAAGAGCAATCAAGGTATCTGCCGAGAGAGAAAAACAGAAAACAAAGCAAACACCAGTAGATATGGTAATTAACATATCTAGAAACCAACTGACTGAGGTTGAACGCAAGGTACTCAACTATGGCCTGGGATTTAGACCTTCAAGAAGTTTTGTATGTATGTATTGCATTGGGTACTTGTAAAGCGCGGCTAATCACCCGTAAGAGTCTCAAGGCACTGCTCATTTTTATCAACCTCAGAAGGATGGAAGGCTGAGTGGACCTCGCCGGGGATCGAACCTGCAACCCTTGGGTTGCTACAGAACTCAGCCACAGTGCCTTAGCATGCTGAGCATAGTTGATGTGAATAAGCTCATTCGTGACCTCAGTCTGTAAATATTTTACAGATGCAGGGTACACTTCTAATGACGGTGATTTAAAGCATAATTTCAATGATGATGTTGCACATGTTAATCTAGATTTTGTGGATGCATGTGCTATGATATCCCTAGAGAGCTTACAATATGAGGGAAGGGATACAGCACAATATCCTTCCACTATAATACTAAGACTCAAGACCAAATCATCCTTCTATCCCATTCATGCTAGGGGTAAATCTCTTGAGGTCTTCCACCAAAGAGGCCACACAATCTGACAGTAAAAGAAAAACTAGCATTAACCAACTTACAAAGTAATGACAACATAGTCAATAAACAGTTGTATAAAGGTGGCAGCGTCGTTGTCATGGACAAAGATAGCTATATAGCTGAGGTCTGCCGTCAACTAAATGACCCTGAAACGTATTTTCTTCTCCCTGGGGACCCCACTTTGAGGTTTTCCAGAGAACTATGTCATCTGATTGATGAGGCGGTGAAGGATGGGTTAATGGACCATGTGACAGCGAATCATTTATTGGTTAAAAATCCAGTTGTTCTTATCTTCCACCACCTCCCTAAAGTGCACAAAAGCAAAACTAATGTCAAGGGTAGACCCATTGTTGCAGGCATAGGTTCCCTAATGGAACCGTTATCAAAATGCAAGGACAATATCCTGCAGCCATTGGTCCCTATGCTACCAAGTTATATAAGACATACTACTCAGGCCATATGTGTGATGGAAAAAGTAGTATGGAATGAGGAGTACAGTTGGTTAACAGTTTATGTGGTTTTGCTGTACTCTTCTATCCCTCACTCATATGGCCTGAGAGCTATCGAGTTTTACTTGGATTTGTTTACTGATCTCTCGGCAGAGATGAAAGAGTTTATTGTGCATTCAGTCAAGTTTCTTTTAGAGCACAATTTTTTCATGTTTCAAGGTTGTTACTACCTCCAGAGGCGTGGGACTGCTATGGGGGCTAAATTTGCCCCCTCCTTGGGTTCAGTGTCCCTTTAATGACAGGACATCATATTTCATAACTGGATCAGTTTATATCAGGATGAAATAGTATTTTTCGCCCCTAGATTCCCCATGTATTCATGGCGACCTTTGATAAAGAAATGTGCTTTTAGTCTGTACTGTCTATATAGTCTGATTAATCTATCTGAGGTGTTATATGCCTAACTCTGTCACTAAGTCGTTAACTGACATAGTGGTGTAGGTTTATTACCGATTAACTGACAGTTGCATTGAGAAGTAATGTACATACCCTTGATAATTTTCTAATTAATACATTTTTCTCTGAGGACATATCTACATATGCCCTGAAATCCTCATGCTAATTGTGATTGGTGCTAGGGTTGTAGATCACTCATCCTGTTATTTTGGTTACTAAACAGAGTCATCTTTGACTTATTGTGGTTCTGTATTTCCCTAATAAGGCCAAACCCCTAAATACAGCATTTCCTTCTTTATTTCTTTCTTTATTTACTTACTTGCGATTGCCTGTTTAGTGGATTATTAACCAGCACTTCCTAATTTGAGTGTTTAGCTATTTTCATATGTAGATTTTCATGTAGGCATATTTAGGTAAGTCTTTTTTTCTAGCAATGTTACATTGATTAAATATGTGTTTAATATAGTATGAAATCATATTATTCAGAGTTTTTGTCTTGCTTTGAGTCAACTATCTTTTATCCTTATAAATATTGATATGCTTATTAATTGATTAGGTTATTCCTATTCATGTTTAAGGCATGCACCCAATTCCAGTATACATTGTTTTACAATGATTCATGTACCCTTTAAACAGGTGTAATTTCTTAGTCAATGTTCTTAACCAATTAGAATATTTTCACTCTTTTAAAAGAAAGTAACAGATGTGTTAGATTAAGGCCTCTAGTTATCAAGCCGTCGGCACCAATACGCTCACCTAAGATCGCTTAACATCGCTGCCGCGGACCTTAATACGTTCTCCAAAATTATCAAGAAAGCTGTCAAAAAGCCGCGCACCAAGTACGGTACGATGAGCAGCGGACTGTTGTTAACTAACAGTCATCGATCTTGCTGCTCTTCGGCTTATTCACAGCTTTCTTGCTACCCTGTCACTAAACACCCACACTATACTATACTGTTTTACCCCCTATACTGCCGCTCCCGGACCCCACTGCGCCTAAATAAAGTTATTAACCCCTAAACCGCCGCTCCCGGACCCCACCGCAACTCTATTAAAGTGTTTAACCCCTAAACCGCTGCTCCCGGACCCCGCCGCAACTCTAATAAATGTATTAACCCCTAAACCGCCGCTCACGCAGCCCACAGCCACCTACATTATACCTATTAACCCCTAATCTGCCGCCCCCTATACCGCCGCCACCTACATAAAGTTATTAACCCCTAAACTGCCGCTCCCGGAGCCCACCGCCACCTACATTATATTTATTAACCCCTAATCTGCCCCCCCTACACTGCCGCCACTATATTAAATGTATTAACCCCTAAACCTAAGTCAAACACTAACCCTAACACCCAATAACTTAAATATAATTTAAATAAATCAAAATAAATTATTCCTATAATTAACTAAATTATTCCTATTTAAAACTAAATACATACCTGTAAAATAAACCATAAGATAGCTACAATATAACTAATAGTTACATTGTAGCTAGCTTAGGGTTTATTTTTATTTTACAGGCAACTTTGTATTTATTTTAACTAGGTACAATAGTTATTAAATAGATATTAACTATTTAATAGCTACCTAGTTAAAATAAATACAAATTTACCTGTAAAATAAATCCTAACCTAGGTTACAATTACACCTAACACTACACTATAATTAAATTAATTAAATAAATTAACTACAATTAACTACAATTAAATAAAATTAACTAAAGTATAAACCCCCCCACTAAATTACAGAAAATAAAAAAATAATTACAAGATTTTTAAACTAATTACACCTAATCTAATCACCCTAATAAAATAAAAAAGCCCCCCAAAATAATAAAAATCCCTACCCTATACTAAATTACAAATAGCCCTTCAAAGGGCTTTTTGCGGGGCATTGCCCCAAAGTAATCAGCTCTTTTAATTGTAAAAAAAATTATAATACCCCACCCAACATTACAACCCACCACCCACACTCAACCCTACTCTAAAACCCACCCAATCCCCCCTTAATAAAACCTAACACTAACCCCTTGAAGAACATCCTACCTTGAGATGTCTTCACCCAAACGGACAGAAGTGGTCCTCCAGACGGCAAGAAGTCTTCATCCTATCCGGGCAGAAGAGGTCCTCCAGACGGGCAGAAGTCTTCATCCAGGCGGTATTTTTTATCTTCATCCATCCGACGTGGAGCGGCTCCATCTTGAAGACATCCAATGCGGAGCATCCATCCAGACCGACGACTACCCGACAAATGACGGTTCCCTTAAATGATGTCATCCAAGATTGCATCCCTTGAATTCCGATTGGCTGATAGAATAACTTATCCAAAATAAGTTATGGCTAGTGGAGAAACAGTACGACGCGTTTCTCAGTTAGACTGTTTCCTCAGGCATGTTTCTCATCAGTTGTTTGCATCCTTATATAGGGCTACGCTACTAATAACACCAATGACCAACCCCCATCAATTAAAACAAACAGTAGTGTGTGTATATATATACAGTATATATATATATATATATATATATATATATATATATGTATGTACTGGATTTCAAACATAAATATCCATTTAATAAAGTGACATTTTGGGGACTTATCGTACCAGACTCCATGCACAGTGTAACCTTTGGCTGCACTCCTTGCTTAAACACACAGCCGGGTGATCAGGAGAAGGTGTCACTTGCCCACCGTTTCGTATGTACCTGGGAAATTTTAGGAAGAGGTTTGCATAAACCCAGTGCAAACTGTCTGAATCCCACCACTGTCTCTAACCCTTCTACATCATGCACAGGGATTGATTGATATTTACCAGAGCTCATTTATACATTTACCTAATTGCAGACAGCAATGTGGAGGTAAGATAATCACTAGAGGCTTTTCAAGGGGTGTGTATATGGCAATATAAATGCCTTAAAAAAATAGATAATTTTGTATGGTGATCTTTTCAATGCAGTTATTCATTTCTAATGCATATATAAAAATGACTTTAACCCCTTAGTGATCACAGCACTTTTGAATTTTCTTACCGTTTGGGACCAGGGCTATTTTTTACATTTCTGTGGTGTTTGTGTTCAGCTGTTATTTTCCTCTTACTCATTTACTGTACCCATACATATTATATACCGTTTTTCTCGCCATTAAATGGTTTTTCTAATGATACCATTATTTTCATCATATCTTATAATTTACTATAAAAAATTATAAAATATGATGAAAAAATTGAAAACACACTTGTTCTAACTTTGACCCCCAAATTCTGTTACACATATACAACCACCAAAACACACCCATGCTAAATAGTTTCTAAATGTTGTCCTGAGTTTAGAAATACCCAATGTTTACATGTTCTTTGCTTTTTTTGCAAGTTATAGGGCAATAAGTACAAGTAGCACTTTGCTATTTCCAAAAATGTTTTTTTCTCCAACATAGGTGTGTCCGGTCCACGGCGTCATCCTTACTTGTGGGATATTCTCTTCCCCAACAGGAAATGGCAAAGAGCCCAGCAAAGCTGGTCACATGATCCCTCCTAGGCTCCGCCTACCCCAGTCATTCTCTTTGCCGTTGTACAGGCAACATCTCCACGGAGATGGCTTAGAGTTTTTTAGTGTTTAACCTAATTTTCGTCCCTTTCGTAGAAACGGACCAGCCCCAAGTGCTACGTCCTCTAAGCAAGAGGGTAATACTTCTCAAGCCAAGCCAGCCTGGAGACCAATGCAAGGCTGGAACAAGGGAAAGCAGGCCAAGAAACCTGCCACTGCTACCAAGACAGCATGAAATGTTGGCCCCCGATCCGGGACCGGATCTGGTGGGGGGCAGACTCTCTCTCTTTGCTCAGGCTTGGGCAAGAGATGTTCTGGATCCTTGGGCACTAGAAATAGTCTCCCAAGGTTATCTTCTGGAATTCAAGGGGCTTCCCCCAAGGGGGAGGTTCCACAGGTCTCAATTGTCTTCAGACCATATAAGGAGACAGGCATTCTTACATTGTGTAGAAGACCTGTTAAAAATGGGAGTGATTCATCCTGTTCCATTAGGAGAACAAGGGATGGGGTTCTACTCCAATCTGTTCATAGTTCCCAAAAAAGAGGGAACGTTCAGACCAATCTTAGATCTCAAGATCTTAAACAAGTTTCTCAAGGTTCCATCGTTCAAAATGGAAACCATTCGAACAATTCTTCCTTCCATCCAGGAAGGTCAATTCATGACCACGGTGGATTTAAAGGATGCGTATCTACATATTCCTATCCACAAGGAACATCATCGGTTCCTAAGGTTCGCATTCCTGGACAAGCATTACCAGTTCGTGGCGCTTCCTTTCGGATTAGCCACTGCTCCAAGGATTTTCACAAAGGTACTAGGGTCCCTTCTAGCGGTACTAAGACCAAGGGGCATTGCAGTAGTTCCTTACTTGGACGACATTCTGATTCAAGCGTCGTCCCTTCCTCAAGCAAAGGCTCACACGGACATAGTCCTGGCCTTTCTCAGATCTCACGGATGGAAAGTGAACGTGGAAAAGAGTTCTCTATCTCCGTCGACAAGGGTTCCCTTCTTGGGAACAATAATAGACTCCTTAGAAATGAGGATTTTTCTGACAGAGGCCAGAAAAACAAAACTTCTAAACTCTTGTCAAACACTTCATTCCGTTCCTCTTCCTTCCATAGCGCAGTGCATGGAAGTAATAGGTTTGATGGTAGCGGCAATGGACATAGTTCCTTTTGCGCGCATTCATCTAAGACCATTACAACTGTGCATGCTCAGTCAGTGGAATGGGGACTATACAGACTTGTCTCCGAAGATACAAGTAAATCAGAGGACCAGAGACTCACTCCGTTGGTGGCTGTCCCTGGACAACCTGTCTCAAGGGATGACCTTCCGCAGACCAGAGTGGGTCATTGTCACGACCGACGCCAGTCTGATGGGCTGGGGCGCGGTCTGGGGACCCCTGAAAGCTCAGGGTCTTTGGTCTCGGGAAGAATCTCTTCTACCGATAAATATTCTGGAACTGAGAGCGATATTCAATGCTCTCAAGGCTTGGCCTCAGCTAGCAAAGGCCAAGTTCATACGGTTTCAATCAGACAACATGACGACTGTTGTGTACATCAACCATCAGGGGGGAACAAGGAGTTCCCTGGCGATGGAAGAAGTGACCAAAATCATTCAATGGGCGGAGACTCACTCCTGCCACCTATCTGCAATCCACATCCCAGGAGTGGAAAATTGGGAAGCGGATTTTCTGAGTCGTCAGACATTTCATCCGGGGGAGTGGGAACTCCATCCGGAAATCTTTGCCCAAATTACTCAACTGTGGGGCATTCCAGACATGGATCTGATGGCCTCTCGTCAGAACTTCAAGGTTCCTTGCTACGGGTCCAGATCCAGGGATCCCAAGGCGACTCTAGTAGATGCACTAGTAGCACCTTGGACCTTCAAACTAGCTTATGTATTCCCGCCGTTTCCTCTCATCCCCAGGCTGGTAGCCAGGATCAATCAAGAGAGGGCGTCGGTGATCTTGATAGCTCCTGCGTGGCCACGCAGGACTTGGTATGCAGATCTGGTGAATATGTCATCGGCTCCACCATGGAAGCTACCTTTGAGACGAGACCTTCTTGTTCAAGGTCCGTTCGAACATCCGAATCTGATCTCACTCCAGCTGACTGCTTGGAGATTGAACGCTTGATCTTATCAAAACGAGGGTTCTCAGATTCTGTTATTGATACTCTTGTTCAGGCCAGAAAGCCTGTAACTAGAAAAATTTACCACAAAATATGGAAAAAATATATCTGTTGGTGTGAATCTAAAGGATTCCCTTGGGACAAGGTAAAGATTCCTAAGATTCTATCCTTTCTTCAAGAAGGATTGGAGAAAGGATTATCTGCAAGTTCCTTGAAGGGACAGATTTCTGCCTTGTCTGTGTTACTTCACAAAAAGCTGGCAGCTGTGCCAGATGTTCAAGCCTTTGTTCAGGCTCTGGTTAGAATCAAGCCTGTTTACAAACCTTTGACTCCTCCTTGGAGTCTCAACTTAGTTCTTTCAGTTCTTCAGGGGGTTCCGTTTGAACCCTTACATTCCGTTGATATTAAGTTATTATCTTGGAAAGTTTTGTTTTTGGTTGCAATTTCTTCTGCTAGAAGAGTTTCAGAATTATCTGCTCTGCAGTGTTCTCCTCCTTATCTGGTGTTCCATGCAGATAAGGTGGTTTTACGTACTAAACCTGGTTTTCTTTCAAAAGTTGTTTCTAACAAAAACATTAACCAGGAGATAGTCGTACCTTCTTTGTGTCCGAAACCAGTTTCGAAGAAGGAACGTTTGTTGCACAATTTGGATGTTGTTCGCGCTCTAAAATTCTATTTAGATGCTACAAAGGATTTTAGACAAACATCTTCCTTGTTTGTTGTTTATTCTGGTAAAAGGAGAGGTCAAAAAGCAACTTCTACCTCTCTCTCTTTTTGGATTAAAAGCATCATCAGATTGGCTTATGTGACTGCCGGACGGCAGCCTCCTGAAAGAATCACAGCTCATTCCACTAGGGCTGTGGCTTCCACATGGGCCTTCAAGAACGAGGCTTCTGTTGATCAGATATGTAGGGCAGCGACTTGGTCTTCACTGCACACTTTTACCAAATTTTACAAGTTTGATACTTTTGCTTCTTCTGAGGCTATTTTTGGGAGAAAGGTTTTGCAAGCCGTGGTGCCTTCCATTTAGGTGACCTGATTTGCTCCCTCCCTTCATCCGTGTCCTAAAGCTTTGGTATTGGTTCCCACAAGTAAGGATGACGCCGTGGACCGGACACACCTATGTTGGAGAAAACAGAATTTATGTTTACCTGATAAATTACTTTCTCCAACGGTGTGTCCGGTCCACGGCCCGCCCTGGTTTTTTAATCAGGTCTGATAATTTATTTTCTTTAACTACAGTCACCACGGTATCATATGGTTTCTCCTATGCAAATATTCCTCCTTAACGTCGGTCGAATGACTGGGGTAGGCGGAGCCTAGGAGGGATCATGTGACCAGCTTTGCTGGGCTCTTTGCCATTTCCTGTTGGGGAAGAGAATATCCCACAAGTAAGGATGACGCCGTGGACCGGACACACCGTTGGAGAAAGTAATTTATCAGGTAAACATAAATTCTGTTTTCCAAAACTAGCGATAGTTACATTTTAACACTGATATCTGTCAGGAATCCCTGAATAACCCTTCACATGTATATATTTTTTAAAAGAAGACAACCTAAGGTATTAAGCTTGGGGTATTTTGACTCTTTTCATGTAACCATTTTTTTGGGGGGCACATTACAGTTTTGCAACTTGGAATTTTCACATGTGTCATCATGCACCCATGTCCTATTTGGGGCATTTCTGAAGCCGGACAATGTAATTTACGCCCATCAAACCATATATTTTTGAAAAGTAGATAACCTAGGGTATTTGAAAAGCTGGTATTTTAGTTCCTGTTATGTGTTACTGAGAAAAAAACACCTCAATATGTGTTCAACAACATCTCCTGAGTACAGTGATACCACCCATGAATAGGTTTGTCAGGTTCGCAGGGGGCTAAAAGGCCTTATTTTAGGGGGCGTATTCCTGTTTTCCAACTTGGAATTTTCACATCCCATGCACCCATGACCTATTTTGGACATTTTTGAAGCCGGCCAATGTAATTTACTCCCACTAAACAATATGTTTTTTTAAAAGTAGACCCCCTAGGGTATTTGTAAAGCTGGTATTTTAACACTTTCCATGCACTAATTCAACCACCAGTCTTTGTCAAACTATTGGACAGTCATATTTGTGTGTTATTTTGCATACACATTGTACTTTAGGCATAGATTCTTAGCTCCTGTTATGTTTTACTGCCAAAGAAGTCTCCAATATGAGTTCAGCAACATCTCCTGAGTACAGTGATACTACCTATGCATAGACCTATGCATAGATTTGTTGGCTTTTTTGGGGGTGCAATGCCAAACTTCTGACATGTTTGTAATTTGTTTTCACATTTAACATATCTTCTTTTGCCTATCTTCTTTTTGGGGGCCTTTTTACATACCCCAATGTATTGTATATGGAGTATTTTGATGCCTTTGATGCAACTGTTTTAGCCAAAAAAATTGGAGAAAGTGTGTGGTGGTAATTTTTTAATTTTCATTTTTAAACACACATTGCTTTTTGACTACGATTTAGGAGAGATTGTTGTAAGTTATTGCAAGAAAACACTCCAGCTCCTGAGTACACCCATGCATAGGTTTGCCAGGATTTTGGGAAGGATCAGTTACAATTGCATGATTTGTAATTTGAGTTGAACGTGAGAGTATTTCTTCTGATAGGCCTATATTTAGTTTTGGGCCGGTTGCATAGCCCAGTTTGATTTATTGCCATGAAAGTGTATATATTTGAAACATTGACACCCCAAGGTATTGTATATGGAGTGCTTTGATGCAACCGTGTTAGCAAAAAAAAAATTGGAGAAAATGTATGGTGGTAATTTTTAAATTTTCATTTTTACACACACATTGCTTTTTGACTATAATTTAGGAGAGCCTGATGTAAGTTATTGCAAGAAAACACTCCAGGTTGTTTGTTGCAAGACCCCCTGATTACACCCATGCCCCCCATACATAGGTTTGCTAGGATTTTGGGAAGGTTCAGTTACAATTGCATGACGTTGACTCCCCAAGGTATTATATATGGTGTACTTTGATGCCTTTGATGCAACTGTTTTAGCCAAACAAAATTGGAGAAAGTGTATGGTGGTAATTTTTCAATTTCCATTTTTACACACCCACTGCTTTTTGACTATGATTTAGGAGAGCCTGTTGTAAGTTATTGCAAGAAAACACTCCAGGTTGTTTTCTGCAAGACCCCCTGAGTACACCAATACCCCCCATGCATAGGTTTTACAGGGGTTTTAGTAAAATACAGCACCAATTTTAGAACTTATAAAAAATATAACAGTGAAATTGTAACATCTGGGACAGTAAAAGTAAATAAAAAAACAAACTCAGAAACAGTAAACATAACCAAACCCCCCCCCCCCCCAAAAACAAAAATCACAACGGCAAAAGTAAAAAAATAATAATTAAAATTTACCAGTGTGTGATACCGTTTGAAGCAGTCCCCAATGCAGAGTGCAGGCTTTCCAGGGCAATTAGGACAGTAAAAGGTGGTGTCCTTCCTCTGCCCCCTCTTGGTACAGACTCATTTTTTCTGAGGATTCTGCTTCGCCGCTGTAGGGGGGATTTTGAAAATAAAATGGGTAGCCCCCAACTCTGCTCTCTCCCATCACAGGTGCATCTTGGTACAAAATCCCTGAAATGATCTGGAGCTGAAACTTTAAAAAAGTCAGTTTCATTTCGCGGTTTGCTTTTTTGAACAACATAAAAACGTAGTGGGTTGCAATCTGCATTAAAGGGACACTGAACCCAATTTTTTTTGTTTGTGATTCAGATAGAGCTAAAGATGGGCCGGCATCTAAACATACATTCTTGCATTTTAAAAAAAGATACCAAGAGAATGAATAAAATTTGATAATAGGAGTAAGTTAGAAACTTGCTTAAAATGTCATGCTCTATCTGAATAACGAAAGAAACATTTTGGGTTCAGTGTTACTTTTAAGTAAATTGCAACCTTTTTGTACCAGGCCATTGTCTTCCACATAATTAGGTAGGGATGCAGCAGTTGATCTGCTAGATCAACCCCACCCATATGCCGGTTATAAGCCTTGTGCTCTCAGCTCTGCCACGTAGAGAGACCTCCACAGTCCTCTCTGTGTGGATGGTGGTAATAAGGTATACATCCTTCTTGTCTCTGTTCTTAACTGCCAACATCTCCTCTTGCCGGCAAGTTGTCCTGGGAAACCTGTGCGGTTCTTTTGAATTGTTCCGCAAGCTACTGTATCAAAACAATACAGTAATTTGAACAAAAGGACACTTGTATAAAAATTGTCTACATACAAGTGGTACCCTTTGTTCATCAGGTCCCAGACAATCTTGCCAGTTGTTCCCATATGTTCTGGGCAGCCTGGAGGGTCAAGGTGGATATCCTTTCCCTCATACACCCGGAAGGCCTGAGTATACCCAGTCTCACTCTCATAGAGCTTATACACCTTTGCTCCATACCTGGAGCACTTGGAAGGAATATACTGCTTGAATCCCAGCCTTCCCTTATACTTCATCATGGATTCATCCACGCATATATTCCTTCCAGGTGTATAAGCCTCTGCAAACCTGGCAGTAAAGTGGGTAATCAGGGGGTGGATTTTATACAGCCTGTCAAACTGGGGATGCTCCCTAGAGGGGCACAGGCTGTTATCACTGAAGTGCATGAAATGTAGAATCATTTCATACATCTTTCTCAACATACTCTGGGAGAAAATGGGGGTAGAGCAAATGGGGCTACTGCTCCAGTAGGAGTGGATGGAGGGTTTCTTTATGATGCCCATCAGCATAGTCAATGCCCAGAATTTTTTAAATTCTGACACATCGATGGGGGCCATTGCTGCTTTGCAAAAAAAGTGTCAGACTTTGCAGCACAGAACTGATGAGCATATAAATTAGTTTGGGCGACAATGTTCCCCAATATATCATCACCCAGAAACACCTCCATGAAGTGTTGGGGGCTAAATCCTGCCACATCCACATTGATGCCAGGATTTGCAGTGAAGGGTGGGATATCTGGCCTCTGGTGATGAGGCGTTACTCACTCTTCAGCAGCAATGGCAGCTGAAGCAACACGTCTCCTTCTTGCAGGGGGGCTAGCAGCCACAGATACATCACTATCAGTTGAGACTGTATCTAATGATGTATCTGAGCATATGGCAGGGTCAAAATTGAGGTCTGAGTCAGACATTAGTCAGCACTATATGTTCTCTGTGACATGATTTATTTTTATCTTTGGACATGGCAGGTCCTTTATTCCGTTCCCCACAAGCCTAAGAATAAGTGTGCTGTTTTCCAAACTTCTTGAGTGATTATTAGTACATTGTCACTGGAAGTACTTGCACATCACTATGGCTGAAGGTATGACAAATGTTACTACAGATATACCAATGGGTTCGAAGACATTTGGTTATGATGAGGAAACTGCACAGCAGATTAATTCTAACTTTATGGGAAACAGAGACTTCCTTAAAATTTCTCCTTCTGAGGTTACAAGCAGGCTCTTTGAGAAAGAGAGTAAGAAAAAAATGGTTTTAGAACTACATGCTATAACATTGTCAGAATATCATAAGGTGGAACGCATCCCTAGAGGATTGAGAATGTCTACATGCCCTACCTTATTTGCTGACCTTAAGGAGTACTGATAAATTTGAAAGTATATTGAACAAATGCTTCTTTGATTTAATAACATCATGGACTGTTGAATTTGCACAAAAAGAAATTGACAAATACAAAGGGAGCATTAATTAACAAAAAGAACAGATGGTTAAGAATTTACCTTTAGAGGAATATAAGAAGCTGGTAATGGAGGTTGAGAAGTCTGTCAGTGAATACAGAAAGCATTTGGAGAGCAGAAAACGGCTTAAATTTATTAGAGACGAACAAGATTACTGCCATGGAACAGTCTATAGATGGCGCCAGAGTACAGGTTTTGGAAAGAAGGTGAACAACACTACACAAGATCAGGCAAGACAGATGAACCAGACTTCAGTACAGGAAGAAGGTCACAGTGGATCAGAATCATCGGCAAGTTTTTTAACGGAGGATTCAGACGTTGATTTCATCGTGCCGGTAGGAAGTATAAGAGGAAACGCCTCCGGCCAGTCGATAACGTCAGAGCGAAAACGGACACGCCAAATGCATGGGACACAGCAAGGACATTACCACTATTAGTTCCAGCAATGCTGATTGAGACGGATGGGCATCTGCAAAGGTATGAGTGGATACATTACATAGAAAATACATTTAAGGCTACAGAGGACAGCGTTATTGATTGTAATGCAAATGTGGCCATAAATTGTGACCAACAAACGGTAATGACTCACTCTGATACCGAAATATCTGATATTGAAGTGACTGATACCTGTGACCTGCAAGACAAAACTCCTATGACAACTGATAAACTTATCCGTGACCAGGCCTGTACTCTAACTGACCATAATACTACTACACGGACTATAAATATAGAAGCTGACACTACTCTAAAACCTCTTTATAGATCAAATAGAACCCAGGAATTCCAATGACAGCCATCGGACTAACTCATATTCAAGTTTGAACCAAAAAATGGTCTCTACTGAGCATGTTATTACGCTTGCTCCAGATAAAAAATTGGGACTGAATATTTCTCAAAGTACTGTAATGGTGAATGCTGTGAGTGATTGCATGCAACAATTGCATGAATGTTTTGGCACTACACCTTTTCACAATGGAGTAAGAATGAATGTGGGAGAACATGGTTCAGAACTAGAGGGAAATATAAAAAAGAAAAACAGTAATAGTATGTACCATGTGTCAACTGCATTGAATGATAATATAGTTCACAATTTGTCTACCCACACTTTAACCAGAGAGGAGGATATAGCTTTAAATAAGGGCTTGTCCTATTGTTTGGAAAAAAATTGTAATGAATTTACGGCCCAACAGGACCTTCAGAAGTTCTTTAGGAAATTAAAATTGAAAATATATTTTGCTATGCAAAAAGATTATACACATGCACCTAGCACTGACACTTGGAACAAAATAGAATTTAAAGATACAAAAGAGTTTGGTATATCCAAGAAAAACACTTTTACACCTACAACTACACACAGCACAGCTACCTATATGAATTTAGTACAGAGAGAGGTAGATAATCTCTTTAAGAGAGAAAGAAAGAAAAAAATTTGTACAAAAAAACAAAAAAGATAAGATTACAATTGAATCTTTGAAGAAAAATAAAGAGATTATTATAAAAGAGGCTGACAAGGGCGGAGCCATTGTGGTTCTAAATAAATTAGACTACATTGAGGAGATCAATAGACAGTTAGCAGACAATCAGGTATACCAAGAGTTAACGAGATATACAACTGCCCATATAAACAAGGAAATTGAAAATATTCTCAAATTAGCAGTAAAGAAAGAAATAATAACAGAAAATGTTAAGGATGCCTTGTATGTTACTAATCCTATAAAACCAGTGCTATACGTATTACCCAAAATACATAAAGCAAAAGAAAAACCGCCTGGTAGGCCTATTGTGGCAGGGATGGAGTCCTTTTTTTCATCCATTTCTATTTTTTTGGATAAAGTGTTACAGCCGTTTGTTAAAAAAACCACCTCTTATGTCAAAGATACAAATGTTTTTTTGTCTAAACTGAATGATCTAGGATATATTGAAGAGAAATGTATATTATTTAAACTGGATGTTTCCAGCTTGTATACTTCTATCAAACATACAAGTGGTATTGCAGCAGTAGATAATATACTTAGATCTGTAAGTGATTATACTGAAGGGGAGACCTGTTTTTTGATTGAATTACTCTCTATTATATTGTACCATAATTATTTTCGATTTGGAGATACATATTATCTGCAAAAACAGGGGACTGCAATGGGCTCCAACGTCGCCCCCAAATACGCCAACATTTCCATGAATAGTTTTGAGGAATACTTTCTATATCCTCATAACTTGTTCCAACTCTATGGTGCCTCCTGGTGGAGATACATTGATGATGTGTTTGGCGTGTGTGTGGGGGGGTGAGGTTGGTAGCCTATTGTCTTTTGTCCAGGACTTAAACAATTCAGTCACAGGACTAAAATTTACTCTAAATATGAGTGAGATTGGTATTGAATACTTGGATACATATGTGTATGTTGAGGGAGGCTTTCTAAAAACAGATCTCCATATAAAGAATACGGATAGAAATAACTTTCTGCATTATAATAGCTGTCACCCTGACAATATATTTAAGGCTGTTCCAAAGAGCCAGTTTACTAGAGTGAAACGTATAGTATCAGATAAGAATAAATTTAAATATAGATTGGAACAAATGGCCAATAAATTTGTTAACATAAACTATCCCCCTACATTAATTGCTGAACAACTTAATACAATCATTAACGATACAACAGAAACAAAGAAAAATAAGGAACAGGAGGCAAATCGTATGATTTTTGTTATACAATTTAATAGACTTAGAACAAAAAATACTGGCATTTAAAAAAACATTGGCATATTTTGAGAGACTGCACCCCTGAGGATATTGAATTTAAAGTAAATCCAATGGTAGCTTGTAAAAGGAATCGGAGCATCAAGGACATGTTAGTTCATTCAGACATAGGTGGTAGCAAGCAGAGTAGTCAGAGAACTATTGGTTCAAAACGAAGTGGGTGTTACTCATGTCTGAACTGCAGTAACTGCAGCTCTATGATAAAAAGGGAATTTTTTCATCATCCTATCAATGGAAGCAAATTTAAAATCAATAAATATCTAACTTGTAGGGCAACCCACTGTATTTATCTTATCAAATGTCTGTGTGGCCTATCTACATTGGCGAGACCTGTAGAGAGGTAAGGGAGAGGATAACTGAACACAAATCAAATATTAGATGTAAAAACAAAGATGCCCCAGTATCCTCTCACTTCCTCTCTATGGGTCATAATATCAGCCAACTTAGATTTCAAATTATAGAACAAGTGGACAGGCCAATGAGAGGTGGTGATAGGGAACGATTGTTAAAGACAAGAGAGATGTTTTGGATATTCAAGTTAGAGACATTGATACCCAAAGGTATGAATTAGGATTTTGATTGGAGTCTGTTTCTTTAAATCTGAATTATTTGTGTTACCATGCTAAATTGATAATATAAAAAATATTTTTTTTATAAAAATCTGCTAATAATGTGCAATATACCTCTATTTTTTAAAAATGTATATACAGGTTTTATGTTTTACAATTTTAAATACGTGACTATTATCTTCTTGTGAAAAAGAATTTTGTGATGCATTAAATTTTGCATCCACAAGATGTCACTATTGTGTAATTAGTTTTTCACATGAAGATAAGCAACAGGTGAGGGTATTTAAAGGCATTTACCTGTGTATATTCAAGTCAGGGAAGTGCACTCATAGGAGGCAGGGGAGACAGTGCCTACCCTGCCATATGTGGCCAAAGCTTAATTAAATTTTAATTAAAACAAAAAAAAAGTGCCCAAAAAAATATTTCCCCCCCATGTAATGCTATGGAAAGGCAGGTACAGGAACGCTTCTCTCCATTGCAGTACATGAGTCAAAGGAAAAGCTGTGCTGCAGCGCCACCTGTGTTCTGTCAATATATTAGCAGCAGAAATTGGTACCAATAGGAGGCACCCCTCTTGATGCCTCCTAGCAAGTGAAGGATATATAGATTAATCAGAAGGAGGATGCAGTGAGCAGGGTCATGTGACACAACTGGAAGCTGAGGTAACCTAAGAACAGTTGACACAAAGCAGAAGAGTAAAGTAGTATTCTACATCTCTTGTGATTCACAAATTGTGTTCAGATACAGATCATTAACAGGGGGACAGTAAGTGAGCATAACCCAATACTGACAGGAAGTCAAAGGGTCAATTCAAATTTAAATCCATAATTTAAAACCCAGAGTTTGAAGCTAAGTGTGCAGTGTTCACATTATTTAAATGGAAGTTTTTGACATTGAATATTGCTAAGCCCTCCTTTTTCATGGTTATTTGATTTAATTAGGTACAAACTCCATATATGTTATGTCTGTTCAGTCAGAGGATGCAGTATCTATTTCTCCAACATTGGTGTGTCCGGTCCACGGCGTCATCCTTACTTGTGGGAATATCTCTTCCCCAACAGGAAATGGCAAAGAGTCCCAGCAAAGCTGGCCATATAGTCCCTCCTAGGCTCCGCCCACCCCAGTCATTCTCTTTGCCGTTGCACAGGCAACATCTCCACGGAGATGGTTAAGAGTTTTTTGGTGTTTAAATGTAGTTTTTATTCTTCTATCAAGTGTTTGTTATTTTAAAATAGTGCTGGTATGTACTATTTACTCTGAAACAGAAAAGGATGAAGATTTCTGTTTGTGAGAGGAAGATGATTTTAGCAGACAGTAACTAAAATCGATTGCTGTTTCCACATAGGACTGTTGAGATGAAGTAACTTCAGTTGGGGGAAACAGTTAGCAGACTTTTCTGCTTAAGGTATGACTAGCCATATTTCTAACAAGACCATGTAATGCTGAAAGGCTGTCATTTCCCCTCATGGGGACAGGTAAGCCATTTTCTTAGTCAAACAAACAGAATAAAGGGCTTAATATGGGCTAAAAAAAAACAAAAAAAAACAAAAAAATAATTGGTAGACATTTTTATGGGCTAAATCGATTGCTTTATTTGGGCATTTTATTCATATTTATGCTGACAATTCGCATTTATAAACTTGGGGAACGTTTATTAAACGGCAGGCACTATGTTAGACACCTTTTCCAGTCAGGGGGCCTTCCTAGTTGTAGACTGAGCCTCATTTTCTCGCCATTACTGCGCAGTTGTTTTTTGAGAGCAGGGCATGCAGATGCATGTGTGAGGATCTGAAATTTGCTGGAAAAGCTTCTAGAAGGCGTCAATTGGTATCGTATTCCCCTCTGGGCTTGGTTAGGTCTCAGCAAAGGCTGTAGCTGGGACTGTATAGGGGTTACATTTGTAAACGGCTCCGTTATTTTAAGGGTTAAAGCTCTGAAATTTGGTGTGCAATACTCTTAATGCTTTAAGACACTGTGGTGAAATTCTGGTAATTTTTGAACAATTCCTTCATACTTTTTCACATATTCAGTAATAAAGTGTTTTCTGTTTAAAATTTAAAGAGACAGTAACGGTTTTGTTTTAAAACGTTTTTTGTGCTTTGTTGACAAGTTTAAGCCTGTTTAACATGTCTGTGCCTTCGGATAAGCTATGTTCAATATGTATGAAAGCCAATGTGTCTCCCCATTTAAAGTTATGTGATAATTGTGCCATAGCGTCCAAACAAAGTAAGGACAGTACTGCCACAGATAATGAAATTGCCCAAGATGATTCCTCAGATGAGGGGAGTAAACATGATACTACATAATCTCCTACTGTGTCTACACCAGTTTTGCCCACACAGGAGGCCCCTAGTACATCTAGCGCGCCAATGCTTATTACCATGCAACAATTAACGGCTGTAATGGATAACTCCATAGCAAATATTTTATCCAAAATGCCTACTTATCAGAGAAAGCGCGATTGCTCTGTTTTAAACACTGAATAGCAGGAGGGCGCTGATGATAATTGTTCTGTCATACCCTCACACCAATCTGAAGGGGCCATGAGGGAGGTTTTGTCAGATGGGGAAATTTCAGATTCAGGAAAAATTTCTCAACAAGCTGAACCTGATGTTGTGACATTTAAATTTAAATTAGAACATCTCCGCGCACTGCTTAAAGAGGTGTTATCTACTCTGGATGATTGTGACAACTTGGTCATTCCAGAGAAATTATGCAAGATGGACAAGTTCCTAGAGGTTCCGGTGCACCCCGACGCTTTTCCTATACCCAAGCGGGTGGCGGACATAGTAAATAAGGAGTGGGAAAAGCCCGGCATACCTTTTGTTCCCCCCCCTATATTTAAGAAATTATTTCCTATGGTCGACCCCAGAAAGGACTTATGGCAGACAGTCCCTAAGGGGACAGTTTCTACTCTAAACAAACGCACTACTATTCCTATCGAAGATAGTTGTGCTTTCAAAGATCCTATGGATAAAAAATTGGAGGGTTTGCTTAAAAAGATTTTTGTACAGCAAGGTTACCTTCTACAACCCATTTCGTGCATTGTTCCTGTCACTACAGCAGCGTGGTTCTGGTTCGAGGAACTAGAAAACTCGCTTAGTAGAGAGACTCCATATGAGGAGGTTATGGACAGAGTTCACGCACTTAAGTTGGCTAAATCTTTTATTTTAGATGCCGCTTTGCAATTAGCTAGATTAGCGGCGAAAAATTCAGGGTTTGCTATCGTGGCGCGCAGAGCGCTTTGGCTAAAGTCTTGGTCAGCGGATGTGTCATCCAAGACAAAATTGTTTAACATCCCTTTCAAAGGTAAAACTCTATTTGGACCAGAATTGAAAGAGATTATTTCAGACATCACTGGGGGAAAGGGCCACGCCCTTCCACAAGATAGGCCTTTCAAGGCCAAAAATAAGTCTAATTTCCGTTCCTTTCGCAATTTCAGGAACTGACCGGCCTCTAATTCTGCATCCTCTAAGCAGGAGGGTAATGCCTCACAACCCAAACCAGCCTGGAAACCGATGCAAGGCTGGAACAAGGGTAAGCAGGCCAAGAAGCCTGCCGCTGCTAACAAAACAGCATGAAGGAGTAGCCCCCGATCCGGGACCGGATCTAGTGGGGGGCAGACTCTCTCTCTTTGCTCAGGCTTGGGCAAGAGATGTTCAGGATCCCTGGGCGCTAGAAATAGTTTCTCAGGGTTATCTCCTGGAATTCAGGGAACTACCCCCAAGGGGAAGATTCCACATGTCTCACTTATCCTCAAACCAAATAAAGAGACAGGCGTTCTTACATTGTGTAGAAGACCTGTTAAAGATGGGAGTGATACATCCAGTTCCAATAAAGGAACAAGGAATGGGATTTTATTCCAATCTGTTCGTAGTTCCCAAAAAAGAGGGAACTTTCAGACCAATTTTGGATTTGAAGATCCTAAACAAATTTCTCAGGGTACCATCGTTCAAGATGGAAACCATTCGAACGATTCTACCCACTATCCAGGAAAGTCAATTTATGACTACCGTGGATCTAAAGGATGCGTACCTACATATTCCTATCCACAAAGAACATCATCAGTTCCTAAGGTTCGCTTTTCTGGACAAGCATTACCAGTTTGTGGCC
Source organism: Bombina bombina (assembly GCF_027579735.1). Taxonomy (NCBI): domain Eukaryota; kingdom Metazoa; phylum Chordata; class Amphibia; order Anura; family Bombinatoridae; genus Bombina; species Bombina bombina. The sequence goes on along the minus strand of NC_069500.1, from coordinate 1,206,725,998 downwards.
CTCCAAATCGGGTTAGCCACTGCTCCAAGGATTTTCACAAAGGTACTAGGGTCCCTTCTAGCGGTTCTAAGACCGAGGGGCATTGCAGTAGTACCTTACTTGGATGACATTCTAATACAAGCGTCGTCTCTGTCAAAAGCAAAGGCTCATACAGACATCGTTCTGGCCTTTCTCAGATCACACGGATGGAAGGTGAACATAGAAAAAAGTTCTCTGTCTCCGTCGACAAGAGTTCCCTTCTTGGGAACAATAATAGATTCCTTAGAAATGAGGATTTTTCTGACAGAGGTCAGAAAGTCAAAACTTCTAAGCACTTGTCAAGTTCTTCATTCTGTTCCTCGTCCTTCCATAGCGCAGTGCATGGAAGTAGTAGGGTTGATGGTTGCAGCAATGGACATAGTTCCTTTTGCACAAATTCATCTAAGACCATTACAACTGTGCATGCTCAAACAGTGGAATGGGGACTATACAGACTTGTCTCCAATGATTCAAGTAGATCAGAAGACCAGAGATTCACTCCGTTGGTGGCTGACCCTGGACCATCTGTCCCAGGGAATGAGCTTCCGCAGACCAGAGTGGGTCATTGTCACGACCGACGCCAGTCTAGTGGGCTGGGGCGCGGTCTGGGAATCCCTGAAAGCTCAGGGTCTATGGTCTCGGGAAGAGTCTCTTCTCCCGATAAACATTCTGGAACTGAGAGCGATATTCAATGCTCTCAGGGCTTGGCCTCAACTAGCAAAGGCCAGATTCATAAGGTTCCAATCAGACAACATGACGACCGTTGCGTATATCAATCATCAGGGGGGAACAAGGAGTTCCCTGGCGATGAAAGAAGTGACCAAAATAATTCAATGGGCAGAGGATCACTCCTGCCACCTGTCTGCGATCCACATCCCAGGTGTGGAAAACTGGGAGGCGGATTTTCTGAGTCGTCAGACATTCCATCCGGGGGAGTGGGAACTCCATCCGGAGATCTTTGCCCAAATAACTCAATTATGGGGCATTCCAGACATGGATCTGATGGCGTCTCGTCAGAACTTCAAGGTTCCTTGCTACGGGTCCAGATCCAGGGATCCCAAGGCGACTCTAGTAGATGCACTAGTAGCACCTTGGACCTTCAACCTAGCTTATGTATTTCCACTGTTTCCTCTCATTCCCAGGCTGGTAGCCAGGATCAATCAGGAGAGGGCCTCGGTGATCTTGATAGCTCCTGCGTGGCCACGCAGGACTTGGTATGCAGACCTGGTGAATATGTCATCGGTTCCACCATGGAAGCTACCTTTGAGACAGGACCTTCTTGTTCAGGGTCCATTCGAACATCCAAATCTGGTCTCCCTCCAGCTGACGGCTTGGAGATTGAACGCTTGATTCTATCGAAGCGTGGGTTTTCAGATTCTGTGATAGATACTCTGGTTCAGGCCAGAAAACCGGTAACTAGAAAGATTTACCATAAAATATGGAAAAGATATATCTGTTGGTGTGAATCCAAAGGATTCCCATGGAATAAGATAAAAAATCCTAAGATTCTCTCCTTTCTACAAGAAGGTTTGGAGAAATGATTATCTGCAAGTTCTCTAAAGGGACAGATCTCTGCTTTATCTGTCTTACTACACAAAAGACTGGCAGCTGTGCCAGATGTTCAAGCATTTGTTCAGGCTCTGGTTAGGATCAAGCCTGTTTACAGACCTTTGACTCCTCCCTGGAGTCTAAATCTAGTTCTTTCAGTTCTTCAAGGGGTTCCGTTTGAACCTTTACATTCCATAGATATTAAGTTACTATCTTGGAAAGTTTTGTTTTTGGTTGCAATTTCTTCTGCTAGAAGAGTTTCAGAGTTATCTGCTCTGCAGTGTTCTCCGCCCTATCTGGTGTTCCATGCAGATAAGGTGGTTTTGCGTACTAAGCCTGGTTTTCTTCCTAAGGTTGTTTCTAACAAAAATATTAACCAGGAGATAGTTGTACCTTCTTTATGTCCGAATCCAGTTTCAAAGAAGGAACGTTTGTTACACAATTTGGACGTAGTCCGTGCTCTAAAATTCTATTTAGAGGCTACAAAAGATTTCAGACAAACATCTTCCTTGTTTGTTGTTTATTCTGGTAAAAGGAGAGGTCAAAAAGCGACTTCTACCTCTCTTTCCTTTTGGCTTAAAAGCATCATCCGATTGGCTTATGAGACTGCCGGACGGCAGCCTCCTGAAAGAATCACAGCTCACTCCACTAGGGCTGTGGCTTCCACATGGGCCTTCAAGAACGAGGCTTCTGTTGACCAGATATGTAAGGCAGCAACTTGGTCTTCACTGCACACTTTTGCCAAATTTTACAAATTTGATACTTTTGCTTCTTCGGAGGCTATTTTTGGGAGAAAGGTTTTGCAAGCCGTGGTGCCTTCCGTTTAGGTAACCTGATTTGCTCCCTCCCTTCATCCGTGTCCTAAAGCTTTGGTATTGGTTCCCACAAGTAAGGATGACGCCGTAGACCGGACACACCAATGTTGGAGAAAACAGAATTTATGCTTACCTGATGAATTACTTTCTCCAACGGTGTGTCCGGTCCACGGCCCGCCCTGGTTTTTTAATCAGGTCTGATGAATTATTTTCTCTAACTACAGTCACCACGGTACCATATGGTTTCTCCTATATATTTCCTCCTGTCCGTCGGTCGAATGACTGGGGTGGGCGGAGCCTAGGAGGGACTATATGGCCAGCTTTGCTGGGACTCTTTGCCATTTCCTGTTGGGGAAGAGATATTCCCACAAGTAAGGATGACGCCGTGGACCGGACACACCGTTGGAGAAAGTAATTTATCAGGTAAGCATAAATTGGTTTTTTTATTTTTCTCTGTGTCTCCATTAATCTAAAGACTGCTGTTAACTTGTAATTCACAAATCAATTGAAAGCTGTTGCATTGTGTTTCTCCAACATAGGTGTGTCCGGTCCACGTCGTCATCCTTACTTGTGGGATATTCTCTTCCCCAACAGGAAATGGCAAAGAGCCCAGCAAAGCTGGTCACATGATCCCTCCTAGGCTCCGCCTACCCCAGTCATTCTCTTTGCCGTTGTACAGGCAACATCTCCACGGAGATGGCTTAGAGTTTTTTAGTGTTTAACTGTAGTTTTTATTATTCAATCAAGAGTTTGTTATTTTGAAATAGTGCTGGTATGTACTATTTACTCAGAAACAGAAAAGAGATGAAGATTTCTGTTTGTATGAGGAAAATGATTTTAGCAACCGTCACTAAAATCCATGGCTGTTCCACACAGGACTGTTGAGAGCAATTAACTTCAGTTGGGGGAACAGTGAGCAGTCTCTTGCTGCTTGAGGTATGACACATTCTAACAAGACGATGTAATGCTGGAAGCTGTCATTTTCCCTATGGGATCCGGTAAGCCATGTTTATTAAGATCGTAAATAAGGGCTTCACAAGGGCTTATTAAGACTGTAGACTTTTTCTGGGCTAAATCGATTCATTATTAACACATATTTAGCCTTGAGGAATCATTTATTCTGGGTATTTTGATATAATAATATCGGCAGGCACTGTTTTAGACACCTTATTCTTTAGGGGCTTTCCCAAAGCATAGGCAGAGCCTCATTTTCGCGCCGGTGTTGCGCACTTGTTTTTGAGAGGCATGACATGCAGTCGCATGTGAGAGGTGCTCTGATACTTAGAAAAGACTTCTGAAGGCGTCATTTGGTATCGTATTCCCCTTTGGGCTTGGTTGGGTCTCAGCAAAGCAGATACCAGGGACTGTAAAGGGGTTAAAGTTAAAAACGGCTCCGGTTCCGTTATTTTAAGGGTTAAAGCTTCCAAATTTGGTGTGCAATACTTTTAAGGCTTTAAGACACTGTGGTGAAAATGTGGTGAATTTTGAACAATTCCTTCATGTTTTTTTCGCAATTGCAGTAATAAAGTGTGTTCAGTTTAAAATTTAAAGTGACAGTAACGGTTTTATTTTAAAACGTTTTTTGTACTTTGTTATCAAGTTTATGCCTGTTTAACATGTCTGAACTACCAGATAGACTGTGTTCTGAATGTGGGGAAGCCAGAATTCCTATTCATTTAAATAAATGTGATTTATGTGACAATGACAATGATGCCCAAGATGATTCCTCAAGTGAGGGGAGTAAGCATGGTACTGCATCATTCCCTCCTTCGTCTACACGAGTCTTGCCCACTCAGGAGGCCCCTAGTACATCTAGCGCGCCAATACTCCTTACTATGCAACAATTAACGGCTGTAATGGATAATTCTGTCAAAAACATTTTAGCCAAAATGAACACTTATCAGCGTAAGCGCGACTGCTCTGTTTTAGATACTGAAGAGCATGACGACGCTGATAATAATGGTTCTGAAGGGCCCCTAACCCAGTCTGATGGGGCCAGGGAGGTTTTGTCTGAGGGAGAAATTACTGATTCAGGGAACATTTCTCAACAAGCTGAACCTGATGTGATTACGTTTAAATTTAAGTTGGAACATCTCCGCATTCTGCTTAAGGAGGTATTATCCACTCTGGATGATTGTGACAAGTTGGTCATCCCAGAGAAACTATGTAAAATGGACAAGTTCCTAGAGGTCCCGGGGCTCCCAGAAGCTTTTCCTATACCCAAGCGGGTGGCGGACATTGTTAATAAAGAATGGGAAAGGCCCGGTATTCCTTTCGTCCCTCCCCCCATATTTAAAAAATTGTTTCCTATGGTCGACCCCAGAAAGGACTTATGGCAGACAGTCCCCAAGGTCGAGGGAGCGGTTTCCACTTTAAACAAACGCACCACTATACCCATAGAGGATAGTTGTGCTTTCAAAGCTCCTATGGATAAAAAATTAGAAGGTTTACTTAAAAAGATGTTTGTTCAGCAGGGTTACCTTCTACAACCAATTTCATGCATTGTCCCTGTAGCTACAGCCGCATGTTTCTGGTTCGATGAGCTGATAAAGGCGGTCGATAGTGATTCTCCTCCTTATGAGGAGATTATGGACAGAATCAATGCTCTCAAATTGGCTAATTCTTTCACCCTAGACGCCACTTTGCAATTGGCTAGGTTAGCGGCTAAGAATTCTGGGTTTGCTATTGTGGCGCGCAGAGCGCTTTGGTTGAAATCTTGGTCAGCTGATGCGTCTTCCAAGAACAAGCTACTTAACATTCCTTTCAAGGGGAAAACGCTGTTTGGCCCTGACTTGAAAGAGATTATCTCTGATATCACTGGGGGTAAGGGCCACGCCCTTCCTCAGGATCGGCCTTTCAAGGCAAAAAATAAACCTAATTTTCGTCCCTTTCGTAGAAATGGACCAGCCCAAAGTGCTACGTCCTCTAAGCAAGAGGGTAATACTTCTCAAGCCAAGCCAGCTTGGAGACCAATGCAAGGCTGGAACAAGGGAAAGCAGGCCAAGAAACCTGCCACTGCTACCAAGACAGCATGAAATGTTGGCCCCCGATCCGGGACCGGATCTGGTGGGGGGCAGACTCTCTCTCTTCGCTCAGGCTTGGGCAAGAGATGTTCTGGATCCTTGGGCGCTAGAAATAGTCTCCCAAGGTTATCTTCTGGAATTCAAGGGGCTTCCCCCAAGGGGGAGGTTCCACAGGTCTCAGTTGTCTTCAGACCACATAAAAAGACAGGCATTCTTACATTGTGTAGAAGACCTGTTAAAAATGGGAGTGATTCATCCTGTTCCATTAAGAGAACAAGGGATGGGGTTCTACTCCAATCTGTTCATAGTTCCCAAAAAAGAGGGAACGTTCAGACCAATCTTAGATCTCAAGATCTTAAACAAGTTTCTCAAGGTTCCATCGTTCAAGATGGAAACCATTCGAACTATTCTTCCTTCCATCCAGGAAGGTCAATTCATGACCACAGTGGATTTAAAGGATGCGTATCTACATATTCCTATCCACAAGGAACATCATCGGTTCCTAAGGTTCGCATTCCTGGACAAGCATTACCAGTTCGTGGCGCTTCCTTTCGGATTAGCCACTGCTCCAAGGATTTTCACAAAGGTACTAGGGTCCCTTCTAGCTGTGCTAAGACCAAGGGGCATTGCTGTAGTACCTTACTTGGACGACATTCTGATTCAAGCGTCGTCCCTTCCTCAAGCAAAGGCTCACACGGACATTGTCCTGGCATTTCTCAGATCTCACGGATGGAAAGTGAACGTGGAAAAGAGTTCTCTATCTCCGTCAACAAGGGTTCCCTTCTTGGGAACAATAATAGATTCCTTAGAAATGAGGATTTTTCTGACAGAGGCCAGAAAAACAAAACTTCTAGACTCTTGTCGGATACTTCATTCCGTTCCTCTTCCTTCCATAGCGCAGTGCATGGAAGTGATCGGTTTGATGGTAGCGGCAATGGACATAGTTCCTTTTGCGCGCATTCATCTAAGACCATTACAACTGTGCATGCTCAGTCAGTGGAATGGGGACTATACAGACTTGTCTCCGAAGATACAAGTAAATCAGAGGACCAGAGACTCACTCCGTTGGTGGCTGTCCCTGGACAACCTGTCACAAGGGATGACATTCCGCAGACCGGAGTGGGTCATCGTCACGACCGACGCCAGTCTGATGGGCTGGGGCGCGGTCTGGGGATCCCTGAAAGCTCAGGGTCTTTGGTCTCGGGAAGAATCTCTTCTACCGATAAATATTCTGGAACTGAGAGCGATATTCAATGCTCTCAAGGCTTGGCCTCAGCTAGCGAGGGCCAAGTTCATACGGTTTCAATCAGACAACATGACAACTGTTGCGTACATCAACCATCAGGGGGGAACAAGGAGTTCCCTAGCGATGGAAGAAGTGACCAAAATCATTCTATGGGCGGAGTTTCACTCCTGCCACCTGTCTGCTATCCACATCCCAGGAGTGGAAAATTGGGAAGCGGATTTTCTGAGTCGTCAGACATTGCATCCGGGGGAGTGGGTACTCCATCCGGAAATCTTTGCCCAAGTCACTCAGCTGTGGGGCATTCCAGACATGGATCTGATGGCCTCTCGTCAGAACTTCAAAGTTCCTTGCTACGGGTCCAGATCCAGGGATCCCAAGGCGGCTCTAGTGGATGCACTAGTAGCACCTTGGACCTTCAAACTAGCTTATGTGTTCCCGCCGTTTCCTCTCATCCCCAGGCTGGTAGCCAGGATCAATCAGGAGAGGGCGTTGGTGATCTTGATAGCTCCTGCGTGGCCACGCAGGACTTGGTATGCAGATCTGGTGAATATGTCATCGGCTCCACCTTGGAAGCTACCTTTGAGACGAGACCTTCTGGTTCAGGGTCCGTTCGAACATCCGAATCTGGTTTCACTCCAGCTGACTGCTTGGAGATTGAACGCTTGATCTTATCGAAGCGAGGGTTCTCAGATTCTGTTATCGATACTCTTGTTCAGGCCAGAAAGCCTGTAACTAGAAAGATTTACCACAAAATTTGGAAAAAATATATCTGTTGGTGTGAATCTAAAGGATTCCCTTGGGACAAGGTTAAGATTCCTAAGATTCTATCCTTCCTTCAAGAAGGATTGGAAAAAGGATTATCTGCTAGTTCCCTGAAGGGACAGATTTCTGCCTTGTCTGTGTTACTTCACAAAAAGCTGGCAGCTGTGCCAGATGTTCAAGCCTTTGTTCAGGCTCTGGTTAGAATTAAGCCTGTTTACAAACCTTTGACTCCTCCTTGGAGTCTCAACTTAGTTCTTTCAGTTCTTCAGGGGGTTCCGTTTGAACCCTTACATTCCGTTGATATTAAGTTATTATCTTGGAAAGTTTTGTTTTTAGTTGCAATTTCTTCTGCTAGAAGAGTTTCAGAATTATCTGCTCTGCAGTGTTCTCCTCCTTATCTGGTGTTCCATGCAGATAAGGTGGTTTTACGTACTAAACCTGGTTTTCTTCCAAAAGTTGTTTCTAACAAAAACATTAACCAGGAGATTATCGTACCTTCTCTGTGTCCGAAACCAGTTTCAAAGAAGGAATGTTTGTTGCACAATTTGGATGTTGTTCGCGCTCTAAAATTCTATTTAGATGCTACAAAGGATTTTAGACAAACATCTTCCTTGTTTGTTGTTTATTCCGGTAAAAGGAGAGGTCAAAAAGCAACTTCTACCTCTCTCTCTTTTTGGATTAAAAGCATCATCAGATTGGCTTACGAGACTGCCGGACGGCAGCCTCCCGAAAGAATCACGGCTCATTCCACTAGGGCTGTGGCTTCCACATGGGCCTTCAAGAACGAGGCTTCTGTTGATCAGATATGTAGGGCAGCGACTTGGTCTTCACTGCACACTTTTACCAAATTTTACAAGTTTGATACTTTTGCTTCTTCTGAGGCTATTTTTGGGTGAAAGGTTTTGCAAGCCGTGGTGCCTTCCATTTAGGTGACCTGATTTGCTCCCTCCCTTCATCCGTGTCCTAAAGCTTTGGTATTGGTTCCCACAAGTAAGGATGACGCCGTGGACCGGACACACCTATGTTGGAGAAAACAGAATTTATGTTTACCTGATAAATTACTTTCTCCAACGGTGTGTCCGGTCCACGGCCCGCCCTGGTTTTTTTAATCAGGTCTGATAATTTATTTTCTTTAACTACAGTCACCACGGTACCATATGGTTTCTCCTATGCAAATATTCCTCCTTAACGTCGGTCGAATGACTGGGGTAGGCGGAGCCTAGGAGGGATCATGTGACCAGCTTTGCTGGGCTCTTTGCCATTTCCTGTTGGGGAAGAGAATATCCCACAAGTAAGGATGACGCCGTGGACCGGACACACCGTTGGAGAAAGTAATTTATCAGGTAAACATAAATTCTGTTTTTTAATATGTGCTGCTTTTATACAACATTATATTAATAAAAGGAGATAATGAGACATTTAAAAAATATATGTAATTATTGCAGTTAAATGTTTTTAGAAATAATGCCACTGTAAAGTAACTGGTTAAACACATAGTCAAAGGGAGATATTTAAAATTAAACTTTCATGATTGAGGTAGAGCATGCTATTTTAATAGACTTTTCTAGTTATTTATATTTTGAGAATTAGCATCAACTGTTACTGGCCCCATGTCAGCAAATCAAATTAGTTTTTGAAAGGAACATGCAAGTTATAATTAGATTTCCATCATTCAGATAGAAATTGCACCAAAAAAATAAACTTTCTATTTTACTTTTATTATTATGTACTTCATTCTTTTGGTATCTTTTGGTGTCCTTTGTTGAAAAGCATACCTAAGTGGAATGTGCACGTGCGTTTCTTGAACACCATATTGCAGCAGCTTTGTTGGCAGTATTGATAACTTGTCCTTTGTGTAAAACTTGTATGGTAAATTATTTCTATTTTTACAATACAGTAGTGAGTAGAGAAGATATTGTGGATCATTCTAATTGCTTAGTAACTGGCACTGTGCCACAGAATTGTGTGAGTGTGTATGTGAGCAGAGTGTGTGTGGGTGTCAGTGAGCAGAGTATGTGTGCTTTATTCTCCAGGTAATCAATACATTTCCGATGAGCTGGTGCTTTAGTGCAGTGTTTCTCAACAATGGTCCTCAAGTACCCCCAACAGGCCAGGTTTTAATTATAGCTGAATCAGTGCACAGGTGAAGTAATCAGCTGATCAGTAACTCAGTAGTTACTAACTTGCTCTCACCCATCACCTGATTATGTCACCTGTGCACTGGTTCAGCTATCATTTAAACCTGCCCTGTTGGGGGTACTTGCGGCCCTCTGTACATGTGTTTCTCCGGCGTATCATATCTAGTGCCTCCCTAGCCTCTGACCTCACTGCACGTCACTGATTCAAGTGTACATGATTAAGAGCCTATTGCAGGCTTGAAATGTTGTATGTTCTATTTCTGAGGACCCCATGTAAGAAAATAAAGGTTCTTTTTAAATCTTGGAGGCTGGAATACCCTTTGCTGCTTGGATTGCATCTTTGGACGTGGCAGGTCCTTTATTCCGTGCCCCACAAGCCTAAGAATAAGTGTGCTGTTTTCGAAACTTCTTGAGTGATTATTTTTATCTTTCACAGAAAAAAAATACTAAAAAAAAAATCAACACAAAATTTTTATTTAAATTAACTAAATGGCTCTGAAAAGAGCCTTTGGGTCTCAAAAAAATTACTAAAAAAATGAACCCCTAAAAAAATGCACAGAGAGCAAAAAAGTGCTGCTGTACTACTGCCAGTGATTTATATTGATCACTGGCAAGCTAGTGGTTAATGGCTCTGAAAAGGACCCTTGGGTCTCATAATTTTTTGCAAAAATTAATTAAAACTAGCTGAATGGCTCTGAAAAGAGCCTTTGGGTCTCACAAAAATGGCTAAAAAATATTAACCTCTAAAAAAATGCAGAGAGTAAAAAAGTGTTTTTGTGCTACTGCCAGTGATTTATAGTGATCACCCGGAAGCTAAGGGTTAATGGCTCCGAAAAGAACCTTTGAGTCTCACAATTTTTAACAAATATATCTCTCCTAAACACAAATCTCTCTCTCCCACAAAAACACAAGTGAGGAGAGGTAGGGAGATCCACACTGGTTAGAGTCAATGCCTGACTGCTGGGCTCCACGTGGAGTGAAACTGGAAGTGATCGCTCCATGGGAGCGATCAAAATGGAGCCCGGCAGTCAGGAACAGTATTGCAGGATGCCTCAACATCGAGGCATCGCTGCAATACTGTTTGAGCGGCTGGAAGCGATCTCGATCGCTTCCAGCGCTCAGATTACCCGAGGACGTGTTAGGCACGTCCTTGGTGCTTAACTGACACCCTTTGTAGTACGTGCCTGACACATCCTCGGTCACCAAGGGGTTAAAGTGATTGTAATGTCTGGCACTTTAAGACATAGTATATAAAATTAATCTTAAAAACAGTGGAAGTTTCATTTATTAAAATGTTTAAAGACGGGAGAACTTCCGGGCGGCGGCCATGACTGGTCGCTCTTCTGTAAGCTGCTTCAGGTTTCCCACATTATCTACCAGATATCACCTTTCATAAGAAGCATCTAATGCGGAGCTTGGCATATTTAAATGACACAAAAGAAAACCTATCTACTGAGACCATTTTAGTCCGGACTGCTATTGGCTTCAGAGCCCGGAGCAAATTTAAAGTTGTGGCCTACAACATCAACCACGCGTTGAAAGTGAGAGTACGTTCACACCATTCTATTCAATGTGCTGACTTGTCGACTTTTATTGAATACCAACATGGACATGAAAGGGGCCACTACCTTTTTAAACGCGCTGAGCAATCTTCTATCAGGTCACCATGCTGCTCTAGAGGAAACGCTAACTGCAGCATTTAAAACTGGAGATCCCGAAATACCCCACCAAACCATACCAACTAAGCCTGCCTCGGAGATATGCCTAAACGGTAGCACCTTGGGGCCCCGGTGCTTCATACCTACTCCAGTCGAAGAGGATAAGGCATTAGCTATCAAGGGACCGGCAACGGGTGACAGGATGTTCACTGAAGTGAAAATTGACAGAGCCATCAGAGACGCAGCCTGTGAAGGGATTAGCAAGCCTGACATAGCAGCGGTACAATCAATCCCTCTATTTGCTAAGGAACACACTCATGAGAGAGCCCCTGCTGAGCGCTCGTTCCAGGTCCGGGAAGATGTATGGCCAAGTTTACAGTACCCCTCGGTGACTGCGAGAGCCTCTACAGAGCGATCACCCCGAGATCGTAGAGGTACATATATTCAACCTGGGAGACCTGTAGTGACTTTACAGGTTTGGAACAAACCCTGTCACGCCGCTGTGCGGCTGTTACATCGGATCGTTACTCAGCTGCAGGGACACTGTCCTACCACTATTGCCTGTGTAGGGTTCGGACGGTGGGCTACCTGGCAAGTAATCTGTCAAAATGACTATGTAAAAGGAACTCGCACTGGAGTTGGTTGAGCTGGGGTGTTCATCCAGGTTCATCCAGAATTATGTTAAATAGTGTGCTTACATTCACCCAGATCTGTTTGCAAAAATGTCTCTGTTCTTGTTCTTAGTGTTAATGCTGCGTAGTACTGTTTGAATTTATGCTGTTCCACTTTTAATTGCATATAAGGTATTGCCTCTTCCCGTGGTTGTACTTTGGCAAATCGGGGTATAGCTTTCCTCAGAGCCTATTTCTACTGCTATTGAGACTTTCTTACAAAACCCAATTTAGATGCACACTTCTACATTAAATCCACAATTTCACTTGTTCTTTGCAGTTTCATTCAGCCTTAGCAGAATAGGGAAGTCTTATATTATTATCTCACAGGCGGTATTTTTTCTTTTTCTTTCTATTATTACTATTATTCTTATTTTTTCTTAGCAGTTAACAAATAACAGTTTTACATGTAGATTCGCTGAAGTAGGTACTGTGCTCTATATTACTTCTCTCAGCCTAAACTAACCTCAAGGTATGTGTTTACTAAATGCCTATTTTATTGCTACTATAAACTTGTGGTGCGGTGTTGCATGGCCCACGGCCGGGGTGATGCACTACGCGCATAATTGTATAACCAGCTTTTATACTTGGTAACCCATGTGAAATGATTCTAGGCTTGAACTAAGGTTGTTTATATAAGTCATATCTATGCCTGTCTTGCTCATGTTTAATTGTTTTATAAAAAGCCCTGAGATTGTCCCTTTCTTTAAGGAGGTCAGCACGAAAAATCTATATTACATTACATGGTATTATTTTACCTAGCTGGCACCAAATTTTCTCAAATTACCTTAGTTTATTAATATTATCTATAGCTGTTGTGTCTATAGCAGATTACTTTAGAATGCTTACTAAAAAATGAGGTCTATCAGTTGAGACCCAAGAGTGGTCTCCATTAGTGAGAACAACCTCCTTCTCTTAGAATTTGCAGTGATGAGGCCCATGAGTGACCTCTTATGTCATCACGGAGGGTAGCTGACCATTAGGCATTTGAATTATTCACTATATTTGTGGACTTCTGTTTTAGAAATATATATTGTATACTTGAAACCATGAGATTTATGTATTTTAGCAATACTGTGTTTTATTGTCCTATGTTTTCTGTATGCCTTATTTCAAACCTCAAATAAAAAGTAAATAAAAAAATAAAAATAAAAAAAATGTTTAAAGACCATTCCTTTGTAAAATAATTACCGTTTAGTTATGGCAAACATCCCTCCGTTCCTCCGCCCGCATCTCATACTGGACATTAAAGGGGGTACCCAACAACTGGTTAGAAGCCGGATTCCTCATCAATCAACTAAATACAGTATGAGATGCGGGCGGAGGAACGGCGTGATGTTTGCCATAACTAAACGGTAATCATTTTACAAAGGGAGGTCATTAAAAATTTTAATGAATGAAACTACCCCTGTTTTTAAGATTAATTTTATATTCTATGGGGCCTATTTATGAAAGGCCTGTCGGCGTATTGCTCTCCGCATTCAGCATTGCACCAGCAGCTCTTATGAACTGCTGGTGCAACTCCGCCCCCTGCAGATTCACGGCCGCTAGCAGGGGGGTGTCAATCAACCCGATCATATTCGATCGGGTTGAATTGCGGCGATGTCTGTCCACCTCCTCAGAGCAGACGGACAGGTTAAGGTTATGGAGCAGCGGTCTTTAGACATAACTTGTGTTTCTGGCGAGTCTGAAAGCTCACCAGAAACACGGGGCTTCAAGCTCCAAATGAAGCTTGATAGATATACCCCTATGTCTTAAAATGCCAGACATTACAATTACTTTAAGGTATTATAAAGAGAAACTCCTCACTACATCATTATTTTTTTGTCTATTTATATACGTTGTCACCTTCTATGCATATTTGATCACTATTTAATTTTTGTTCATAGTAATACCCTGTTTACTAAAATTGTACATTCACAAATAGTTTCCTTTTATTTCCACAAAATTAATATTCCTTCAAAAAATCAACCATATATAATTGTAGTTAGGAAGTATTTGTTCTAAAGCTGAGTAATTAGTGTTTAGTATCTTAAATCAGTCAGCTTCCTGCTGCTTTACTCTATGTGATGCTGCACATTTAACTTGTTACCCTGTTGCTTTTTGTCTTGTAAACAAGCTAAAGTGATTGACTTGAATAGTTTTAACAATTGTGTTTAGATGAAATTACAGGAAATTTACTCCATCTGCTTAAAAAAAAACTTCAAAGTTCTATAAGTATAGTAGAAGTGATAATTAGAAATGAAATACAGAATAAATACGGTTACACAGCATGTAATTCATTAAACTGCACGTATAAATAATATAGATCGCTGTTTTTTCAAGTGATTTACAAGTTTACTGTACAGTACATCTGTACGGATTCTGAAGGGGCAGTTTTGTAGCTTACAAATAATTCATAATGGTCTGAACTGTTTGAGTTGTATTACTCATTGGAAGGTCATGAAAAAAAATAGAGCCAGATTACTACGAAAATGTAATAGAGGAACAGAAACAATATATTGGGTTTTACGTTATTTTACAAATTAAAGGTGGCAGAAATGCATATCACATAAAGCTGGTATTATGGAGCTTATTAAACCACACAATAAATACATTAGGTAAATTATAGGCATTCCTTTAAAGGAACATTGTACACATTGTTCGTTGCATAAATGTTTTGTAGATGATCCATTTATATAGCCCATCTGGCTATAATTATGCTTATTTTTTAATAAAATTTTGCCGATTTTCAAACTCCTAACAAGCCCCAAAGTATCAGTTGTACACGCGTGGTTACATAAACAGGAGCAAGCAGGAGTCTGTAATTTGTCTTTTCATATGCAGGGATGGGGGGATGTGGGGAGTGTCTGCTCTTAATGCTTTCCCAGCCCCTTTCACTGGGTGCCCAAGCCTAACCTCATAAAATGTGCTAAACTGTAAGCTTCTAAGGAAGTTTTTTAAAAGGTTTTATACTGGATTTTTAGATCAGTATCTGTGCATATTCTTCTTTATAGCAATGTCTATAAAATGCAGTTATATGAAAATTGGTGTACACCATCCTTTTAAATCTCCTGTTGCCTCCTCCTTTATATTCTCACCTGGGGTTGATATCATTGGAACATCACTCTCTTGAGTTGTTGAGCTAGCTAAAGCTGAAACGGATAAGCATATTGTATGCACCTTTGTCCACCTAGGCCATATATACTTGGACCCCTACACTACCGGGCCCTTCAAAAGTACCCACCGCCACCTACATTATATTTATTAACCCCTAATCTGACCCCCCTACACCGCCTCCACCTACATTGTATTTATTAACCCCTAATCTGCCCCCTACACCACCGCCACCACCTACATTATATTTATTAACCCCTAATCTGCCCCCCTACACCGCCGCCACTATATTAAATTTATTAACCCCTAAACCTAAGTCTACCCCTAACACCCCCTAACTTAAATATAATTTAAATAAATCTAAATAAATATTCCTATCATTAAATAAATTATTCCTATTTAAAACTAAATACTTAACTATAAAATAAACCCTAAGATAGCTACAATATAACTAATAGTTACATTGTAGCTAGCTTAGGATTTATTTTTATTTTACAGGCAAGTTTGTATTTATTTTAACTAGGTACAATATTTACTAAATAGTTATTAACTATTTAATAACTACCTAGCTAAAATAAATACAAATTTACCTGTAAAATAAAACCTAACCTAAGTTACAATTACACCTAACACTGCACTATAATTAAATTAATTCCCTAAATTAACTACAATTAATTAAAATTAAATAAAATTATCTAAAGTACAAAAAAAACAAACACTAAATTACAGAAAATAATAAAATAATTACAAGATTTTTAAACTAATTACACCAAATCTAATCCCCCTAACAAAATAAAAAAAGCCCCCCCAAAATAAAAAAAGCCCTACCCTACACTAAATTACAAATAGCCCTTAAAAGGGCCTTTTGCGGGGCATTGCCCCAAAGTAATCAACTCTTTTACCTGTAAAAAAAAGTGCAAATCTCCCCCAACATTAAAACCCACAACCCATACAACCAGCCCTACTCTAAAACCCACCCAATACCCCCTTAAAAAAACCTAACTCTAACCCCTTGAAGATCACCTTACCGTGAGAAGTCTTCACCCAACCGGGCCGAAGTCCTCAATAAAGCCGGGCGAAGTGGTCCTGCAGACGGGCAGAAGTCTTCATCCAAGCCAGGCAGAAGAGGTCCTCCAGACGGGCAGAAGTCTTCATCCAGACGGCATCTTCTATCCTCATCTATCCGGCGCGGATTGGCTCCATCTTCAAGACATCCGACGCGGAGCATCCTCTTCATCCGGAGTCTTCTTGAACAATGAGGGGTCCTTTAAGTGACGTCATCCAAGATGGTGTCCCTTCAATTCCGATTGGCTGATAGAATTCTATCAGCCAATCGGAATTAAGGTAGGAAAAATCCTATTGGTTGATGCAATCAGACAATAGGATTGAGCTCACATTCTATTGGCTGATTGGAACAGCCAATAGAATGCAAGCTCAATCCTATTGGCTGATTGCATCAACCAATAGGATTTTTCCTACCTTAATTCCGATTGGCTGATATAATTCAAGAAGACTCCTGATGAAGAGGATGCCCCACGTCGGATGTCTTGAAGATGGAGCCGCTCCGCGTCGGATGGATGAAGATAGAAGATGCCATCTGGATGAAGACTTCTGCCCGTCTGGAGGACCACTTCTGCCCGTCTGGAGGACCACGTTGCCCGGCTTCGTTGAGGACTTCGGCCCGGTTGGGTGAAGACTTCTCACGGTAAGGTGATCTTCAAGGGGTTAGTGTTAGGTTTTTTTAAGGGGGGATTGGGTGGGTTTTAGAGTAGGGTTGGTTGTGTGGGTGGTGGGTTTTAATGTTTGGGGGGATTTGTACATTTTTTTACAGGTAAAAGAGCTGATTACTTTGGGGCAATGCCCCGCAAAAGGCCCTTTTAAGGGCTATTTGTAATTTAGTTTAGGGTAGGGCTTTTTTATTTTGGGGGGGCTTTTTTTATTTTGTTATGGGGATTAGATTAGGTGTAATTAATTTAAAAATCTTGTAATTATTTTATTATTTTATGTAATTTAGTGGGGTTTTTTTTTTTGTTTTTTAGATAATTTTATTTAATTTTATTAATGTAGTTAATTTAGGGAATTAATTTAATTATAGTGTAGTGTTAGGTGTAATTGTAACTTAGGTTAGATTTATTTTACAGGTAAATTTGTATTTATTTTAGTTAGGTAGTTATTAAATAGTTAATAACTATTTAGTAACTATTGTACCTAGTTAAAATAACAACAAACTTGCCTGTAAAATAAAAATAAATCCTAATATAGCTACAATGTAACTTTTAGTTATATTGTAGCTATCTTAGGGTTTATTTTATAGGTAAGTATTTCGTTTTAAATAAGAATAATTTATTTAATGATAGGAATATTTATTTAGATTTATTTAAATTATATTTAAGTTAGGGGGTGTTAGGGTTAGACTTAGGTTTAGGGATTAATAAATTTAATATAGTGGCGGCGGTGTAAGGGGGGCAGATTAGGGGTTAATAAATATAATGTAGGTGGCGGCGGTGTAGGGGGGCAGATTAGAGGTTAATAAATATAATGTAGGTGGCGGCGGTGTAGGGGGGGCAGATTAGGGGTTAATAAGTATAATTTAGGTGGCGTTGGGCTCCGGGAGCGGCGGTTTAGGGGTTAAACACTTTATTTAGTTGCAGCAAGGTTCGTGATCGGTGGTTTAGGGGTTAATAAGTATAATGTAGGTGGCAGCGGTGTAGGGGGGGAAGATTAGGGGTGTTTAGACTCGGGGTACATGTTAGGGTGTTATGTGTAAACGTTCCCATAGGAATCAATGGGATATCGGGCAGCAGCGAACATGAGCTTTCGCTGCTTTCAGACTCCCATTGATTCCTATGGCATCCTGAAAACCAGGTACGCTGGGCCGGAATAGTGCCGAGCGTACCTGGCAGACATTTGATAACTAGCAAAAGTAGTCAGATTGTGCTGAATTTGCATTCGGAATATCTGTAATGACGTAAGCATCGATCTGTGTCGGACTGAGTCCGGCGGATCGTATTTTACGTCACAACATTCTACTTTTGCCGGTCTGTAGGGTTTTGATAACTAAGGGGAATCAGGCTCGCCACAAATACACTGCGGAATTCCAGCGTATTTGCGGTTGACGGCTTGATAAATAGATGCCCATGTGTGTGTAGTTTCTCAACACTTGTACAGAGTTTCCCAGAAGTCCTCAGGACTTCTCCCCAACTTTTTCTGTAAAAAGATTATAACTTCCTTCAGTAAGATCTCCTGCTGCTTCACAAGTTGTGCAGCCGCTGATCTTTGTTAGGCTTGTTAGTTCTTCTGCATGCAGGTTCCTGACAGAAGAGTTTCCCCTTGCCTAGAGAGTGTCAGTATTATCTACTGGGTGTTTATAAAAACTGCTGAGAGGCAGAATATCCTTGTCAGGGTGTTCTAGTGCTGTAGATTCCAGAACTTTGTATTTTGCTTTTTTGAAGGGTTCAATGAGTGAAGGGTTCACTCTGCCACCATATTCCTATTCTGTGTACCTGAAACATACCGTTTAACTGTTATATTATTTGCTGCCTCTGTCTCTCAAGTGTTAATGCTCAATGCATTTTATTTTGCCAACTTGATCATTACAATTTAACTTTATTAGCGTTTGAGAAACGATTCTTATAACAAATAAAAAACAAACTGTCTGGATATAAATATTGTTAAAGTGCTTAAAGGGACACTGAACCCAAATTTTTTCTTTCGTGATTCGGATAGAGCATTACATTTTAAGCAACTTTCTAATTTACTTCTATTATCAAATTTTCCTCATTCTCTTTGTATCTTTATTTGAAATGCAAGAATGTAAGTTTAGATGCTGGCCCATTTTTGGTGAACAACCTGGGTTGTCCTTGCTGATTGGTGGATAAATTCATCCACCAATAAAAAAGTGCTGTCCAGAGTACTGAACCAAAAAAAAAAAAAAAGCTTAGATGCCTTCTTTTTTCAAATAAAGATAGCAAGAGAACGAAGAAAAATCGATAATAGGAGTAAATTAGAAAGTTGCTTAAAATTGCATGCTCTATCTGAATCACGAAAGAAAAAATGTAAGTTCAGTGTCCCTTTAAGTGTGTCATTTTTGTATTTATCTTAGTGACTACATTCACACATTATGCATTTCTAATTTGTGAACGTCTCTGGCAACACCAGCTGTTAGTTCAGTTATGATTATTATTTTTATTATTATTATTTTTATTATTATTGTTATTATTATTATTATTATTTTTATTATTATTATTATTATTTTTATTATTATTGTTATTATTATTATTATTATTATTTAAACAACACAATGTATGACTCAAACTCTCTGATTCCAGTTGTCTTTTTAGATAAACAAGGGTGGTGATTGTTTTTCTCTTTTACATGTGTTTTATCAAACATATAGGACATTTATGTAGATGTTGTGCCTATATTTATTATTAATGTAATGTTCTTGTGCATTATTAAACATTGTTGAACGGTAGCGCTGCTTTTGCTGTTTGTTGATGATTCATGCAGATCAGAGCTTTCCAAACTTTTCATGTTGGTGACACACTTTTAAGACCTACATCATTTTGCGACACAGTAATTCAGTTGTACTAGCAAACAGGAGGTTAAACTAACTTATTTTGAGATACTGTACAGACACATACATAAATTATATAATAACAAAATGTATTTACAAGTAACAGTAAGTATGTGCAAGAATTAAAAAAAAGTTTAATAACACCAATAGCTACTTAATATTTGAATGGGATGTATAAGGTTGATGGAATGAACACAGTTTCTGAATATTTGAGGGAATATTAGATAAAGACACTCACATTTCATCATCAAGCAGCTGTCCCACTCACTGACTACACATGCAGTCAGGAGCCGATTAAGGAGACTACACGTGCAGTCAGAAGCCAATGTGCCATCAAAGCCACCAATGGGAATAGTTTCAGTTCCTACTGAGCTATGCCAATAGGTTAAGATGATCTGTGACCAACTAGGTATCAATAATGTGCCAACCATGTGATAGGCTTAGCAGGCAGGCGGAAAGTCAGAAACCAAAAAAATTTGTGCTGAAGCAGGGATCCACCGTTTGGAAAGCACTGATGTAGATAATAGCCCCAATTTATGTACATTTTGCATTTCGGTGTCACAAGACTATTGATCTTTTTCATGACAAATAGTAACATAATGACATTATATTAAATTGTAATCTATTAAAATACTTTTTTTAACTCTAGAACCTGCTAAGTGAAAAAGTGGAGCAGATGATGGAATGGAGTTCCCGTCGCTCAGTCATCCGTATGAATGGAGACAAATTTAGAAGATTTGTGAAAGCACCACCCCGCAATTACTCAGTAATAGTGATGTTTACTGCACTTCAGCCTCAGAGACAGTGTTCAGTGTGCAGGTGATTATTTCTAAAATATAATTTTATATCTAAAATCTCAGTAAGCACAATGCAGAAAAAACTCTCATTTCCTATATTCACTCTCTTCTTTCACTCCTTCACTGAAGAATATTGTGCATTATGGTACTACATTTGTAATCAAAATTATTCAACCCCCCATTGCATAACATGTTTATTGTCCAAATGTACAGACTTTCAGCTGTTTGCAATGAACAAATCAGAATTCATTTTCAGCTGAATTTGGGGAAACAATTTAACCCCTTAAGGACAAGGCCATTTTTCAATTTCTTTCCCTTAAAGGGACACTGAACCCAATTTTTTTCTTTTGTGATTCAGATAGAGCATGCAATTTTAAGCAACTTTCTAATTTACTACTATTATCAATTTTTCTTCATTCTCTTGCTATTTTTATTTGAAAAAGAAGGCATCTAAGCTTTTCTGGTTCAGAACTCACATTCTTGCATTTCAAATAAAGATACCAAGAGAATGAAGAAAATTTGATAATAGGAGTAAATTAGAAGTTGCTTAAAATTGCATGCTCTATCTGAATCACGAAAGAAAAAAATTAATTGGGTTCAGTGTCCCATTAAGGACCAGGGCTATTTTTACATTTCTGCAGTGTTTGTGTTTAGCCTTAATTTTATTCTTACTCATTTACTGTACCCACACATATTATATATCGGGTTTAAATTGACTTTCTAAAGATACCATTATTTTCATCATTCTATATAATAAAAGGCCATGTGTGTTTGTCTGAAGCTGTCATGCGCAGTAGAGACTGCGCGCGAGGACAAACACACCTGGCCTTCCAACTGACCTGGTGTCGTGTGGTGGAGTGGGCGTGACTGGGCGGGTGCAACGTGGGCGTGGCCGGGTGTGACATGGACGTGGCCGGGTACGGTGCGGCCGAGGCTGGGCGGGGCCAGATGCCGGGGCTGTCGAGAGACAGAGAACTCTAAAGAGGGGGGATAGAGAGAACAGAAGAGGGTGAATAGAGAGAGCAGAAGAGGGGGTAGAGAGAGGGAGAGAGAGACAGCAAAAGAGAGGGGGAGAGAGACAGCAAAAGAGAGGGGGGAGAGAGACAGCAAAAGAGTGGGGGGAGAGAGACAGCAAAAGAGAGAGCGGGAGAGAGACAGCAAAAGAGAGAGCGGGAGAGAGACAGCAAAAGAGAGGGGGGAGAGAGACAGCAAAAGAGAGGGGGAGAGAGACAGCAAAAGAGAGAGGGGGAGAAAGACCGCAAAAGAGAGGGGGGAGAGAGCCAGCAAACGAGAGGGGGGAGAGAGACAGCAAAAGAGAGAGGGGGAGAGAGACAGCAAAATAGAGGGGGGAGAGAGCGCAAAAGAGAGGGGGGAGAGAGCGCAAAAAAGAGGGGAGAGAGAGAGCAAAAGAGAGGGGGGGAGAGAGCACAAAAGAGAGGGGAGAGAGCGCAAAAGAGGGGGGGAGAGAGCGCAATAGAAAGGGGGGAGAGAGACAGCAAACGAGAGGGGGGGAGAGAGACAGCAAAAGAGAGAGGGGGAGAGAGACAGCAAAAGAGAGGGGGAGAGAGCGCAAAAGAGAGGGGGGAGAGAGCGCAAAAGAGAGGGGGGAGAGAGCGCAAAAAAGAGGGGGAAGAGAGCGCAAAAGAGAGGGGGGAGAGAGTGCAAAAGAGAGGGGGGAGAGAGCGCAAAAGACAGGGGAGAGAGCGCAAAAAAAGAGAGGGGGGAGAGAGCGCAAAAAAGGGGGGGAGAGAGCACAAAAGAGGGGGGATAGAGCGCAAAAGAGAGGGGGGAGATAGCGCAAAAAAGAGGGGGGAGAGAGTGCAAAAGAGAGGGGCAGAGAGCGCAAAAGAGAGGGGGGGAGAGAGCGCGAAAGAGAGGGGGGGAGAGAGCGCAAAAGAGAGGGGGAGAGAGAGCAAACGAGAGGAGAGAGAGAGCAAACGAGAGGAGAGAGAGAGCAAACGAGAGGGGGAAGAGAGACAGCAAAAGAGAGGGGGGAGAGAGACAGCAAAAGAGAGGGGGAGAGAGCACAAAAGAGAGCGGGAAGATAGCACAAAAGAGGGGGGGTTCATAAAAGAGAGGGGGAGAGTGCACAAAAGAGACGAGAGAGCTCAAAAGAGGGGGAGAGAGCGCAAAAGAGAGGGGGAAGAGAGAGCGCAAAAGAGAGGGGGAGAGAGCGCAAAAGAGAGGGGGAGAGAGCGCAAAAGAGGGGGGAAAAAGCGCAAAAGAGAGGGGGGAGAGAGCGCAAAAGAGTGGGGGGAGAGAGCGCAAAAGAGAGGGGGAGAGAGCGCAAAAGAGAGGGGGGAGAGAGCGCAAAAGAGAGGGGGAGAGAGCGCAAAAGAGAGGGAGAGAGACAGCGAAAGAGAGGAGAGAGAGCAAACGAGAGGGGGGGAAGCTTTAGGACACGGATGAAGGGAGGGAACAAGACAGGTACCTTAAACGGAAGGCACCACTGCTTGTAAAACCTTTCTCCCAAAAATAGCCTCCGAAGAAGCAAAAGTATCGAATTTGTAAAATTTGGAAAAGGTATGCAGCGAAGACTAAGTCGCTGCCTTACAAATCTGTTCAACAGAAGCCTCATTTTTAAAAGCCCATGTGGAAGCCACTGCTCTGGTAGAATGAGCAGTAATTGTTTCAGGAGGTTGCTGGCCAGCAGTCTTATAGGCCAGACGGATGATGCTTTTCAGCCAAAAGGAAAGCGAGGTAGCAGTCGCCTTCTGAACTCTCCTTTTACCAGAATAGATGAACAATGACGTTGTTTGTCTGAAATCCTTAGTTGCTTGTAAATAGAACTTTAAAGCACAAACCACATCAAAATTGTGTAACAGACGTTCCTTCTTCGAAGAAGGATTAGGACACGGAAGGAACAACAATTTCCTGATTAATATTCTTAGTAGACACAACCTTAGGAAGAAAACCGGTTTTGGTACGCAAAACTACCTTATCTGCGTGGAACACCAAGTAAGGTGAGTCACACTGCAAAGCAGATAACTCTGAAACTCTTTGAGCAGAAGAGATAGCTACCAAAAACAAAACTTTCCAAGATAAAAGTTTAATATCTATGGAATGTAAAGGTTCAAACGGAACCCCTTGCAGGACTGAAAGAACTAAATTCAGACTCCATGGCGGAGCCACAGGTCTATAAACAGGCTTGATTCTGACTAAAGCCTGACTAAATGTACCTCTGCCAGACGTTTGTGTAAAAAAATAGACAAAGCAGATATCTGTCCTTTTAAGGAACTAGCTGATGATCCTTTCTCCAATCCTTCTTGGAGAAAGGACAATATCCTGGGAATCCTAATTTCACTCCATGAGTAACCCTTGGATTCGCACCAACAAAGATATTTTTGCCAAATCTTATGGTAGATTTTCCTGGTGACAGGCTTTCTGGCCAGAATCAGGGTATCGATAACCGACTCAGAGAAGCCACGCTTAGATAGAATTAGGCGTTCAATCTCCAAGCAGTCAGACGCAGAGAAATTAGATTTGGATGTTTGAAAGGACCTTGAAGTAGAAGGTCCTGTCTCATTGGCAGAGTCCATGGTGGAACAGATGACATGTCCACTAGGTCTGCATACCAGGTCCTGCGTGGCCACGCAGGCGCTATTAGAATCACCGACGCCCTCTCCTGCTTGATTCTGGCAACCAGACGAGGAAGGAGAGGAAACCGTGGAAACACATAGGCCAGATTGAAGGACCAAGGCGCTGCTAGAGCATCTATCAACGCCGCCTGGGGATCCCGGGACCTGGACCCATAAAGAGAAAGTTTGGCATTCTGACGGGACGCCATCAGATCCAATTCTGGAGTGCCCCATCGCAGAATCAGCTGGGCAAATGCCTCCGGGTGGAGTTCCCACTCCCCCGGATGAAAAGTCTGACGACTTAGAAAATCCGCTTCCCAGTTGTCTACTCCTTGGATGTGAATTGCTGAGAGGTGGCAAGAGTGATCCTCAGCCCACCTGATTATTTTGGTTACTTCCATCATTGCTAGGGGACTCCTTGTTCCCCCTTGATGGTTGATGTAAGCTACAGTTGTGATGTTGTCCGACTGAAATAAGATGAATTTGGCCGCAGCTAGCTGAGGCCATGCCTGAAGAGCGTTGAATATCGCCCTCAGTTCCAGAATGTTTATCGGGAGAAGAGCTTCTTCCCAAGACTATAAGCCCTGAGCTTTCAGGGAGTCCCAGACAGCACCCCAGCCCAACAGACTGGCGTCGGTTGTTACGATGATCCACTCTGGTCTGCGGAAATACATTCCCTGAGCCAGGTGATCCTGAGACAACCACCAGAGAAGAGAATCTCTGGTCGCCTGGTCCAACTGTATTTGAGGAGACAAATCTGCATAATCCCCATTCCACTGTTTGAGCATGCATAGTTGCAGTGGTCTGAGGTGTATCCGTGCAAAAGGGACTATGTCCATTTCCGCTACCATTAATCCGATTGTCTCCATGCACTGAGCTACAGATGGCAGAGGAATGGAATAAAGAGCTCGGCAAGTAGTTAAGAGTTTTAACTTTCTGACCTCCGTCAGAAATATTTTCATTTCTACTGAGTCTATTAGTGTTCCTAGGAAGGGAACTCTTGTGAGGGGGGAGAGAGAACTCTTTTTGATGTTCACCTTCCACCCGTGAGACCTCAGAAAGGCCACTACAATTTCCGTGTGAGACTTGGCTCTTTGGAAAGATGACGCCTGAATTAAGATGTCGTCTAGATAAGGCGCCACTGCTATGCCCCGCGGCCTTAGCACCGCCAGGAGGGACCCTAGCACCTTTGAGAAAATTCTGGGAGCAGTGGCCAACCCGAAAGGGAGAGCCACAAACTGATAATGCTTGTCCAGAAAAGCGAACCTGAGAAACTGGTGATGATCTTTGTGGATAGGAATGTGTAAATACGCATCCTTTAGATCCACGGTAGTCATATATTGACCCTCCTGGATCATTGGTAAGATTGTCCGAATGGTCTCCATCTTGAATGATGGGACTCTGAGGAATTTGTTTAGAATTTTGAGATCCAGGATTGGTCTGAAAGTTCCTTCTTTTTTGGGAACCACAAACAGGTTTGAGGAAAACCCCAGCTCTTGTTCCGCAATTGGAACTGGGTGGATCACTCCCATTGTATGTAGGTCTTCTACACAGCGTAAGAACGCCTCTTTCTTTGTGGTGTCTGTAGACAGACGAGAAATATGGAACCTTCCCCTTGGAGGGGAGTCCTTGAATTCTAGAAGATATCCCTGGGATACAATCTCTAAGGCCCAGGGATCGTGTACGTCTCTTGCCCAGGCCTGAGCGAAGAGAGAGAGTCTGCCCCCTACTAGATCCGGTCCCGGATCCGGGGCTACCCCTTCATGCTGTCTTGGGGGCAGCTGCAGGCTTCTTGGCCTGTTTACCCTTGTTCCAGCCCTGGTAAGGTTTCCAGGCTGCCCTGGGTTGTGAAGTGTTACCCTCTTGCTTCGCAGCAGGGGAGGATGAAGCGAGACCGCTCCTGAAATTTCGAAAGGAACGAAAATTATTTTGTTTGTTCTTTGTCTTAAAGGATTTGTCCTGAGGGAGAGCATGGCCTTTTTCCCCAGTGATTTCTGAGATAATCTCTTTCAATTCAGGCCCGAAAAGGGTCTTTCCTTTGAAAGGGATGTTCAGCAGTTTGGATTTTGACGACACATCGGCCGACCAAGACTTGAGCCATAGTGCCCTGCACGCCAGAATGGCAAAACCTGAATTCTTTGCCGCTAACTTAGCTAGTTGGAAAGCGGCATCTGTGATAAAATAATTAGCCAGCTTAAGAGCCTTAATTCTGTCCATAATATCCTCATATGAGGTCTCCGTCTGGAGCGCATCTTCCAGCGCCTCGAACCAGAAAGCAGCTGCAGTAGTTACAGGAACAATGCACGCTATAGGTTGGAGAAGAAAACCTTGATGAACAAAAATTTTCTTAAGTAAACCCTCTAATTTTTTATCCATAGGGTCTTTAAAAGCACAACTGTCCTCAATTGGTATGGTTGTGCATTTAGCAAGTGAAGAAACTGCCCCCTCCACCTTAGGGACCGTCTGCCACGAGTCCCACGTGGTGTCAGATATGGGGAACATTTTCTTAAAAACAGGAGGGGGGACAAACGGAATACCTGGTCTATCCCACTCCCTAGTTACTATATCCGCAATCCTCTTAGGGACCGGGAACACATCAGTGTTAACAGGAACTTCTAGGTACTTGTCCATTTTACACAATTTCTCTGGGACCACCAAAGGGTCACAGTCATCCAGAGTAACTAATACTTCCCTGAGTAATAAGCAGAGGTGTTCTAGTTTAAATTTAACCTCTTAAGGACATATGACGGAATTTTTCCGTCATAAAACAATTGAGCAAACTGAAAGCTGTGTCCTTAAAGGGTTAAAGGCCAACGTATCTGAGTCTGTCTGAGGAGCAACCTTTCCCGAATCGGAAACTTCTCCCTCAGACAGCACATCCCTCGCCCCCATTACAGAGCGTTGTGAGTGTATATCGGATACGGCTACTAAAGCGTCAGAATGCTCTTAATCTGTTCTTAAAACAGAGCTATCACGCTTTGCAGGTAACACGGGCAGCTTAGATAAAAATACTGAGAGGGTATTATCCATAACTGCCGCCAAATCTTGTAAGGTAAAAGAGTTAGACGCGCTAGAGGTGCTAGGCGCCGCTTGAGCGGGCGTAACTGGTTGTGACACTTGGGGAGAGGTCAACGGGCTAACCTCATTACCTTCTGCCTGAGAATCATCTTGGGCCACATTTTTAAGTGCAACATTATGGTCTTTAAAATGTATAGACATATCAGTACATGTGGGGCACATTTTGAGAGGGGGTTCCACCATGGCTTCTAAACACATTGAACAAGGATTTTCCTTGGTGACAGACATGTTTAACAGACTAATAGTAAGACAAACAGGCTTAGAAATCACGTTAATCAAGCAAAAACACACTTTGCAAAAAAACGTTACTGTGCCTTTAAGAAATAAAAAAGGCACACAATATTCCAAAACAGTGAAAAATGCACCAAACTTTCTGAAATTTTCACAATATGTACCTAAAGCATTGGTAAGATTGCACAGCTAGCAAAAAAATCGATTAACCCCTTAATGCCCAAACCGGATCAATAGTAAGCTAACAGACCGGTTAAAACAAATTTAGCACCTTGCCACAGCTCTGCTGTGGCCCTACCTTCCCTTAGGAGTCGGATTTATGGGGAAAAAGCTTCTTATGGGTCCTCAAATTGTAGCAGGAGCCACCATGTGAACACAGCCTGAAGATCTAGTCCATCTAACTGCGCATCTGAGGCGCGAAATTAGGCCCCTCCCACCTTACTCCGGTGCTGTGAGGCCTAAAGAAACACTGCTAGGAGTTATAATATTAGCCATGTGGGTAACAACAACTGAAAGAACCCAAAAGGACCTTCTAAGTGTCTCAAAAATGATGTTTATAAGTAAAAACCGTTTGCCATAAAAAAGTGTCAACCCATAAAAAAGTGTCAACCAGCATAAATTAGCCCTGTAATGTAAGCTTGTAATTCCATACTTAGTCTCTGAATAAAGCTTACCCTTCCCTCATGGGGATCTTATCAGTCCTTTTCTAGCATTATCACAGTCTTGTCTAGAAATAAATGACTGAACATACCTTATTGCAGCTTAGTCTGCAAACCGTTCCCCCCAACTGAAGTTTTCCTGTACTCCTCAGTCCTGTGTGGGAACAGCAGTGGATTTTAGTTACAACATGCTAAAATCATTTTCCTCTCTGCAGAAATGTTCATCCCTTTTCTGCTGGAGAGTAAATAGTACAAACCGGTACCATTTAAAAATAACAAACTTTTGCTTGTAGAACAAAAACTACAAATCTAACACCACATTCACTTTACCCTTCCGAGAGAGACCCTATTGCTTAGAGCCGGCAAAGAGAATGACTGGGGGGTGGAGCTAGAGGGGGAGCTATATGTACAGCTCTGCTGTGTGCTCTCTTTGCCACTTCCTGTTAGGAAGGAGAATATCCCACAAGTAAAGGATGAATCCGTAGACTGGATACACCTTACAAGAGAAAGAGAGGGAGAGAGACAGCAAAAGAGGGGGAGAGAGAGAGAGCAAAAGAGGGGGAGAGAGAGCAAAAGAGAGGGGGGAGATAGAGAGCAAAAGAGAGGGGGAAGAGGGCAAAAGAGAGGGGGGAGAGAGAGAGCAAAAGAGAGGGGGAGAGAGCGCAAAAGAGAGGGGGGAGAGAGAGAGCAGAAGAGAGGGGGGAGAGAGAGCAAAAGAGAGGGGGGAGAGAGAGAGAGTAAAAGAGAGGGGGGGAGAGAGAGAGAGTAAAAGAGAGGGGAGAGAGAGCAAGGGGTGGGACCGCTGTAATTCAAAAAATGGCCCGTGTACACGGGCTTTAGGACTAGTATTTTATAATTTACCATAATTTTTTTTTATAAAATATGAGGAAAAAATGGAAAAAAACACACTTTTTCTAACTTTGACCCCAAAAATCTGTTACACATCTACAACCACCAAAAAACACACATGCTAAATAGTTTCTAAATTTTGTCCTAAGTTTAGAAATACCCAATGTTTACATGTTCTTTGCTTTTTTTTGCAAGTTATAGGGCAATAAATACAAGTAGCACTGATATCTGTCAGGAATCCCTGAATATCCCTTGACATATATATATATATATATATATATTTTTTTAGTAGACAACCCAAAGTATTGATCTAGGCCCATTTTGGTATATATCATGCCACCATTTCACCGCCAAATGCGATCAAATAAAAAAAAATCGTTTTTCACAAACTGTTTCACAAACTAGAGGTTTCTCACTAAAATTATTTACAAACAACTTGTGCAATTATGGCACAAATGGTTGTAAATGCTTCTCTGGGATCCCCTTTGTTAAGAAATAGCAGACATTTATGGCTGTGGCATTACTTTTTGGTAATTAGAAGGCCGCTAAATGCCGCTGCGCACCAAACTTGTATTATGCCCAGCAGTGACGGGGGTTAATTAGATAGCTTGTAGGGAGCTTGAAGGGTTAATTTTAGCTTTAGTGTAGAGATCAGCCTCCCACCTGAAACATCCCACCCTCTGATCCCTCCCCACATTTGTCCCCGCCATCTTAAGTACTGGCAGAAAGTCTGCTATTACTAAAATAAAAGGCTTTTATTTTTCTCTTGTTAAGTGTATCCAGTCCACGGATCATCCATTACTTATGGGATATTAACTCCTCCCCAACAGGAAGTGCAAGAGGATTCACCCAGCAGAGCTGCTATATAGCTCCTCCCCTAACTGCCATTACCAGTCATTCTCTTGCACCCAACGAATAGATAGGATGTGTGAGAGGACTTTGGTGATTATACTTAGTTTCATACCTTCAATCAAAAGTTTGTTATTTTATAATAGCACCGGAGTGTGTTATTCCTTCTCTGGTAGAATTTGAAGAAGAATCTACCTGAGTTTTTCTATGATTTTAGCCGGAGTAGTTAAGATCATATTGCTGTTTCTCGGCCATCTGAGGAGAGGTAAACTTCAGATCAGGGGACAGCGGGCAGATTAATCTGCAAAGAGGTATGTAGCAGCTTATTATTTTCTGACAATGGAATTGATGAGAAAATTCTGCCATACCGATATAATGTAAACTCAGCCTTAAATGCAGTAGCAGCAACTGGTATCAGGCTGTCATGTATGTATATTTTACACTTCAGTATTCTGGGGAATGGCACTTCACTGGAATTATACTGTATGCATAAAACTTTAGCCTAATTTGCAGGGACTAGCAACAGGCTTTTTAATAACACTCAATTTATTAATGTTAAACGTTTTTTGCTGGCATGTAAAATCGTTTAATTTTCTGAGGTACTGGGTGAAAAAATGTTTTGGGCACTATTTTATTCCACTTGGCAGTCGTTTTATTTAATTTATGACAGTTTACTGATCTCTCTCACTGTTATGTGTGAGGGGGAGGGGACTTTTTTGGTGCTTTTGCTACGCATCAAAAAATTCAGTCAGAAGTTTATTGTCTTCCCTGCATGATCCGGTTCATCTCTACAGAACTCAGGGGTCTTCAAAACTTGTTTTGAGGGAGGTAATCACTCACAGCAGAGCTGTGAGATTGTAGTTGACTGTGATAAAAAAAACGTTTATTTCTGTATTTTTTTTCTGCTATCAGGGTTAGTTATCCTTTGCTAATGGGAGCAATCCTTTGCTAAAATTGTGTTTTTTACAAAGATTTGATGCTATAACTTTTCAGTTTATTAATTTTCAACTGTCATAACTTTTTCTGTGCTTCTTATAGGCACAGTACGTTTTCATATTATAGTAAATTACTTGAAAAGTATTTCCAAGTTGCTAGTTTATTTGCTAGTGTGTTAAACATGTCTGATTCAGAGGAAGATATCTGTACTATATGTGCTAAAGCCAAAGTGGAGCCCAATAGAAATTTATGTACTAACTGTATTGATGCTATTTTAAATAAAAGTCAATCTGTACAAATTGAACATATTTCACCAAACAACGAGGGGAGAGTTATGCCGACTAACTCGCCTCACGTGTCAGTACCTGCATCTCCCGCTCGGGAGGTGCGTGATATTGTAGCGCCGAGTACATCTGGACGGCCATTACAAATCACATTACAGGATATGGCTACTGTTATGACTGAAGTTTTGGCTAAATTACCAGAACTAAGAGGTAAGCGTGATCACTCTGGGGTGAGAACAGAGTGCGCTGATAATATTAGGGCCATGTCAGACACTGCGTCACAATTTGCAGAACATGAGGACGGAGAGCTTCATTCTGCGGGTATCGGTTCTGATCCAAACAAACTGGATTCAGATATTTAAAATTTTAAATTTAAGCTGGAAAACCTCCGTGTATTACTAGGGGAGGTGTTAGCGGCTCTGAATGATTGTCACACAGTTGCAATACCAGAGAAAATGTGTAGGTTGGATAAATATTTTGCGGGTACCGGCGAGTACTGACGTTTTTCCTATACCTAAGAGACTTACTGAAATTGTTACTAAGGAGTGGGATAGACCCGGTGTGCCGTTCTCACCCCCTCCGATATTTAGAAAGATGTTTCCAATAGACGCCACCACACGGGACTTATGGCAAACGGTCCCTAAGGTGGAGGGAGCAGTTTCTACTTTAGCTAAGCGTACCACTATCCCGGTGGAGGATAGCTGTGCCTTTTCAAATCCAATGGATAAAAAGTTAGAGGGTTACCTTAAGAAAATGTTTGTTCAACAAGGTTTTATATTGCAACCTCTTGCATGCATTGCGCCTGTCACGGCTGCAGCAGCATTTTGGTTTGAGTCTCTGGAAGAGACACTTGAATCAGCTCCATTAGATGAGATTACACACAAGCTTAAAGCCCTTAAGTTAGCTAACTCATTTATTTCAGATGCCGTAGTACATTTAACTAAACTTACGGCTAAGAATTCCGGATTCGCCATTCAGGCACGCAGAGCACTGTGGCTAAAATCCTGGTCAGCTGACGTTACTTCTAAATCTAAATTGCTTAATATACCTTTCAAAGGGCAGACCTTATTCGGGCCCGGGTTGAAAGAAATTATCACTGACATTACAGGAGGTAAAGGCCATGCCCTGCCTCAAGACAGAGCCAAACCTAAGGCTAGACAGTCTAATTTTCGTTCCTTTCGTAATTTCAAAGCAGGAGCAGCATCAACTTCCTCTGCACCAAAACAGGAAGGAGCTGTTGCTCGCTACAGACAAGGCTGGAGACCTAACCAGTCCTGGAACAAGGGCAAGCAGGCCAGGAAACCTGCTGCTGCCCCTAAGACAGCATGAATCGAGGGCCCCCGATCCGGGAACGGATCTAGTGGGGGGCAGACTTTCTCTCTTCGCCCAGGCTTGGGCAAGAGATGTCCAGGATCCCTGGGCGTTAGAGATCATATCTCAGGGATACCTTCTAGACTTCAAATTCTCTCCCCCAAGAGGGAGATTTCATCTGTCAAGGTTGTCAACAAACCAAATAAAGAAAGAGGCGTTTCTACGCTGCGTACAAGATCTTTTATTAATGGGAGTGATCCATCAGGTTCCGCGGTCGGAACAAGGACAAGGGTTTTACTCAAATCTGTTTGTGGTTCCCAAAAAAGAGGGAACTTTCAGGCCAATCTTGGATTTAAAGATCCTAAACAAATTCCTAAGAGTTCCATCGTTCAAAATGGAAACTATTCGGACAATTTTACCCATGATCCAAAAGGGTCAGTACATGACCACAGTGGATTTAAAGGATGCTTACCTTCACATACCGATTCACAAAGATCATTACCGGTATCTAAGGTTTGCCTTTCTAGACAGGCATTACCAGTTTGTAGCTCTTCCATTCGGATTGGCTACGGCTCCGAGAATCTTCACAAAGGTTCTGGGTGCTCTTCTGGCGGTACTAAGACCGCGAGGAATTGCGGTAGCTCCGTACCTAGACAACATTCTGATACAAACTTCAAGCTTTCAAACTGCCAAGTCTCATACAGAGTTAGTACTGGCATTTCTAAGGTCGCATGGATGGAAGGTGAACGAAAAGAAGAGTTCTCTCTTTCCACTCACAAGAGTTCCCTTCTTGGGGACTCTTATAGATTCTGTAGAAATGAAGATTTACCTGACAGAAGACAGGTTAACAAAGCTTCAAAATGCATGCCGTGTCCTTCATTCCATTCAACACCCGTCAGTAGCTCAATGCATGGAGGTGATCGGCTTAATGGTAGCAGCAATGGACATAGTACCCTTTGCACGCCTACATCTCAGACCGCTGCAATTGTGCATGCTAAGTCAGTGGAATGGGGATTACTCAGACTTGTCCCCTACTCTGAATCTGGATCAAGAGACCAGAAATTCTCTTCTATGGTGGCTTTCTCGGCCACATCTGTCCAGGGGGATGCCATTCAGCAGGCCGGACTGGACAATTGTAACAACAGACGCCAGCCTACTAGGTTGGGGCGCTGTCTGGAATTCTCTGAAGGCTCAGGGACAATGGAATCAGGAGGAGAGTCTCCTACCAATAAACATTCTGGAATTGAGAGCAGTTCTCAATGCCCTTCTGGCTTGGCCCCAGTTAACAACTCGGGGGTTCATCAGGTTTCAGTCGGACAACATCACGACTGTAGCTTACATCAACCATCAGGGAGGGACAAGAAGCTCCCTAGCAATGATGGAAGTATCAAAGATAATTCGCTGGGCAGAGTCTCACTCTTGCCACCTGTCAGCAATCCACATCCCGGGAGTGGAGAACTGGGAGGCGGATTTCTTAAGTCGTCAGACTTTTCATCCGGGGGAGTGGGAACTTCATCCGGAGGTCTTTGCCCAAATACTTCGACGTTGGGGCAAACCAGAGATAGATCTCATGGCGTCTCGACAGAACGCCAAGCTCCCTCGTTACGGGTCCAGATCCAGGGATCCGGGAGCGGTTCTGATAGATGCTTTGACAGCACCTTGGACCTTCGGGATGGCTTATGTATTTCCACCCTTCCCGATGCTTCCTCGATTGATTGCCAGAATCAAACAGGAGAGAGCATCAGTGATTCTAATAGCGCCTGCATGGCCACGCAGGACTTGGTATGCAGATCTAGTGGACATGTCATCCTGTCCACCTTGGTCGCTACCTCTGAAACAGGACCTTCTGATCCAGGGTCCCTTCAAACATCAAAATCTAATTTCTCTGAAGCTGACTGCTTGGAAATTGAACGCTTGATTTTATCAAAACGTGGTTTTTCTGAGTCAGTTATTGATACCTTAATACAGGCTAGGAAGCCTGTTACCAGAAAGATTTACCATAAGATATGGCGCAAATACTTATATTGGTGCGAATCCAAGAGTTACTCATGGAGTAAGGTTAGGATTCCGAGGATATTGTCTTTTCTACAAGAAGGTTTAGAAAAGGGTTTATCCGCTAGTTCCTTAAAGGGACAGATTTCAGCTCTGTCCATTCTTTTACACAAACGTCTGTCAGAAGTTCCGGACGTTCAAGCTTTTTGTCAGGCTTTAGCTAGGATCAAGCCTGTGTTTAAAACTGTTGCTCCACCATGGAGTTTGAACTTAGTTCTTAATGTTTTACAGGGGGTTCCGTTTGAACCCCTTCATTCCATTGATATCAAGTTGTTATCTTGGAAAGTTCTGTTTTTAATGGCGATTTCCTCGGCTCGAAGAGTCTCTGAGTTATCTGCCTTACATTGTGATTCTCCTTATCTGATTTTTCATTCAGACAAGGTAGTTCTGCGTACTAAACCTGGGTTCCTACCTAAGGTGGTCACTAACAGGAATATCAATCAAGAGATTGTGGTTCCATCTTTGTGTCCTAATCCTTCTTCGAAAAAGGAACGTCTGCTACACAATCTAGATGTAGTCCGTGCCCTGAAATTTTATCTACAGGCAACTAAGGATTTTCGACAAACGTCTTCCCTGTTTGTCGTTTATTCTGGTCAGAGGAGAGGTCAAAAAGCTTCGGCTACCTCTCTCTCCTTTTGGCTTCGTAGCATAATACGGTTAGCCTATGAGACTGCTGGACAGCAGCCTCCTGAAAGAATTACAGCACATTCTACTAGAGCTGTGGCTTCCACTTGGGCCTTTAAGAATGAGGCTTCTGTTGAACAGATTTGCAAGGCTGCAACTTGGTCTTCTCTTCATACTTTTTCCAAATTTTACAAATTTGACACTTTTGCTTCTTCGGAGGCTGTTTTTGGGAGAAAGGTTCTTCAGGCAGTGGTTCCTTCCATATAAAGAGCCTGCCTGTCCCTCCCGTCATCCGTGTACTTTAGCTTTGGTATTGGTATCCCATAAGTAATGGATGATCCGTGGACTGGATACACTTAACAAGAGAAAACATAATTTATGCTTACCTGATAAATTTATTTCTCTTGTAGTGTATCCAGTCCACGGCCCGCCCTGTCACTTTAAGGCAGGTAATTTTTCCATTAAACTACAGTCACCACTGCACCCTATGGTTTTCCTTTCTCTGCATGTTTTCGGTCGAATGACTGGTAATGGCAGTTAGGGGAGGAGCTATATAGCAGCTCTGCTGGGTGAATCCTCTTGCACTTCCTGTTGGGGAGGAGTTAATATCCCATAAGTAATGGATGATCCGTGGACTGGATACACTACAAGAGAAATAAATTTATCAGGTAAGCATAAATTATGTTTTTTCTTAATTTTTTTTTTTTTAAATATCTGTTTAGCTGTGATGGACCCTCCCTTAGCCCTCAACCTTCCTGATCTCCCCCAAACAGCTCTATAACCCTCCCCCACTACCTATTTGCTGCCATCTTGGGTACTGGCAGCTCTCTGCCAGTACCCAATTTGCCTCCCAATTTTTTTTTAATTTTTTTTTTTATATAATTTAAAATTTTCTGTAGTGTAGCTGCCCCCCCTCAATACCCCCTCCCTCTCCCCCTTCCAGATCCTTTTAATCATTATTTTCCCCCCTCCCTCTCCCTCCTTCCAATTCAAGTACATTGGTGGTAGTGGTTGCTGTGCTCGCGTGCACCCCCTGCAAGCCCCCCTGCATGCTCCCGGCACCCTGCATGCACATTGCACATACAGAAACCGGATGCCGGGTAGCGATGGGCCGCCCACCCGCCTCCCTGTAGCTGCTCCCACCCACCAATTATCTGCACCATCGCTACCGGTGCAGAGAGGGCCACAGAGTGGCTCTCTCTGCACCGGTCTTGGGAAAAAAAAAGGTATTGCAGTGATGCCTCAATATCGAGGCATCACTGCAATACCTTGAAAGCGACTGGTAGCGATCAGGATCGCTTCCAGCCGCTTTAAACCCTAATGTCGTACAGGGT